>NW_026128253.1:72061-115197 GCF_022985175.1 Labeo rohita
TTGAAGATGTGTCTCATCCATAGTTTGTTCTCTTGTTGAACCATAAAACAATAAAAACAGAATTCTTCATTGCAATATTTCATGTCTCTTATTGGAAAACAGCAAACGCTTACTTTAAAATAGGGAACATAATCTGAAGTAATACTGCATTTATTAATGAAAAAAATGTGCTTGTTAGCTGTTAAATTCAGGGAATATTTCAGTTATAAATCATTTGTTAGTACAGAAAAACTGCTAGAAAGACTTTTGTGTAACATCACAGTGTTTTTCAGTGAATTGAAATGTCTGTTGAAATGTCTATTCTATATTTATATCATACTCAGTGTACTGAGAACTTATAAAGTGTGTCATTCACACAATACAAGCTATTAGTTTGTTTTATTTGTAGCTAATTAGTTCACTGTTAGGACAGAAACAAGTATAAAGGGGCTATAAGGCAAAAACAAGACAACAACCAATAAAGGCTTTATAAATAGCTTATACAAGTCCATAACTAGTCACTTACAAATGCAGCTATTAGTCATTAACTACCGTCTAATATCTGATTCTTAAAATAAAGTGTTACTATATGCTTCCTTTGGGGTCAATTTTTACCAAGCATGGGGTGTCAATTCATTTTATTTATTTATTTATTTTTTTGCCCTTGAAGCACAATGACAAAACAGGCCTAAGATCCTTAGTTATGTGTTTGTCTGACATTAAGTCTTGGTTTTCTTTGTTATTATTATTATTCTTTTTATTTCTTTATTATTATTATTAATTGTTTTGCATCTCAATGAGAACAAAACTGAGCTCATGGTTTTTGAGTCTTCAGGCGTCTTTGATCCTGATTTGGGAGATTTTGTCTCCTGTGTAAAACCTTCCGTCAAAAATCTGGGTGTCATTTTTGATACTGCTCTCAAATTTCATAAACAGATCAATGCTGTAGTCAATTTTTTTTTAATCTTTTCCAGAGTTTGAGAGTGATTCATGTTTTTGTGTCTGGTCTTGACTATTGTAATTGTTTTTATAATGGAATAATTGTGTCTAATGTAAATCAACTTCAGATGGTTGAAAATGCAGCTGCCACACATTTGACTGCACCAGTAATCTGATCATATCACCCATATTGTACTATATTTGCACTAAAGAATTGATTTTCAAATGTATCTATTTGTATTTAAAGCTCATAAATACATCTGTGAACTTTTGTATCCAAATCCATTTGTTAGATCTGTAAGCTCTTCTGAGCAAAGACTGTTGAAGATCCCAAGATCTCCAATAAAGTTGAGAGGTGACCATGATTTTTCTGTTGATGGACCAAAACGTCTCAGGTTACGCATGTAACCCTGGTTCCCTGAGAAGACACTGCGACACTGCGTCCTCTAGAGGAACGCTATCCTATGTGACCCGTGTCTGGCTATATACAAAAACTACAAGGTACTGGCCGGCAACAGCCTATGACGTCACTGCCGTCATACCAGCGCGACCGCATAGTTTAAAAGGGCGCCGGTCGAACACAGCATCCACTTCTTCGTCTGAAGCGCGTGTCCGAAGCATGGCCACAAGTCTAGAGGACGCAGTGTCTCGTTCCCTTCTCAGGGAACCAGGGTTACATACATAACCTGAGACGTTCCCTTTCGAGGAACTCGAACTGCGTCTACTCTAGAGGTCGCTATTGGGGAACAGTTATACCCACGCTGCCATGCTGAGGGGAGTGCAAGCCTGAAACAAAGGCGAGCACTAAGCACCAGTCTCACCTAAGTAAGGGGCGCTGCCCCAAAAGACGTCCAGGCGGCTGTCAGTGACTTAATCCCTTCGGCCAGTGGCCTGAGCTGCATACCCAAGGACTTACCTGTAAGGTCCAGGCTAATGGCTGGGGGAAGAGCTCAGCCTCGGAATCAGAAAAAGAGATTCCTTCAAGGGATATAGCCTACAGTCTAGGAAAGTAGTCTAGACTTTTGGCCCGTCACCAAGGAGTTTGCCTGTTGCTTAGGTAGCCAAGGTCAAAGCCCTCCATTCAGAAGTATTGTTTCATAGGCGATACATAGGTCGAGTGTAGCCCAAGATCCCGGGGCTTTAAACAACTCAAGAAAGGGTAGGAAGCTGAGCGCATGATCCCCACCATACAGGATTTGAGAAAGAACACAAGAAGCTACTGTGTGTTCTTACCAAAAAAGTGGATTTTAGACTGTGTCCGGTGAGACTGGACACTGAAATACTGTTCTGGGAGAAGCTCTGGGATGCAGAGAACGCAAACCCCAGAAAAGGGGAGGTTCTGAGTACTCAGGGAGCTGAATCGTGCTCAACATGACCCTTCTGCAGAAAGGGGAGCACTATAGTGCTCGGTACGAGCGGTCCTGGATGGGATGCCCTGGAGCAGAGGAAATATGGCTCCTGAGACTGGGATGCTCCTGGAGCAGCTCAGGAAGACCCTCAATTTAGAGAGGAGCAAAGAATGCCGACTTACGTCATCCCACCAAGGGCTATTACCTGGAAAACCAGAGCTGTAGGGAGCGGAGGTCCCTCTTGTGGCATAGAGAGGAATGTCTGAGCTCTGACTGTGGATGACAAGCTCATAAAGAACCCTCAATGAGGGGAGCAATTGTCAAGCTCATGCAATGTCAGGAGGGACATCACAGGAGCAGAGAGAAAAAACTGCTGTCTGTAGGGCTTCTAGAAGGCCCCAAAGATAGAGCAGCTTCTGCACACACAAGTGGCAAAAGCGAAACACATCGGACGGCAGCAAGCAACCGATCTATCCGATGAGATAAGAACTCCATCCCCGTAACCAAGGCGAGCATATAGCAGCCACAGGATAGATACCTGGAGGAAGAAACCTCTGTACGACATACCTAAGCATCCCTGAGAGGGAGGTGCTGCCATGCTCCTTTCTTGACAGGAAAGATATATGGGCAGAAACAAGGTAATGACCTGTACTGCCAAAGAAACATAGCCAGAAAACCTTAGATGGAGTAATACGGTTCCTGTGCGTGCAAACGCGACCGAAACCAGAGCACGTTGGGTGACAGCACACGGTCGACTAATCCAACAGTGATGGGACGCACAGCAGTTGAAGGGGTAGGCACCTAACCTGCTGAGAGAGAAGGGCCTACTTATTCTGCCCAAGAAAGCTTGCTCGACTGGCCCTGCATAGCAGGGGAGCATAGTTTGCACACCCCGTGTCAAGAAGACATCATAATTGTAGAGAAGAGGTCAAAGGACCCGAGTCGCTGATTGCATAAGGCTCCAAGACGCAAGAACCTCAACACACAAGTGGGGTGATATATCCCATATGCACACAGAATGTGATGGGGGACAAATCACCATGGGCGGCAGCACGCGGCCATTTATCCGATGTGGTCATAGTGGAGCATCGGCGATCTCAAGGAAGACAACTGACCCTCCTTAGAGGGGGGAGGGAGGATCTATCCGCTCTACCAAGGGATAGTGTGCTCTGAACCATCTCATCCCATGAGGTGGATACAACCCTTTCCTGGGACAAGAGGACCAGAAAGGAGCATAGAACGAGATCCAACATCGAGGGGGAGTCGAATCGTTCTTAAAAAATAGGTTGAAACTAAACTATATTAGACAAAGTGCCCTAGAACCTCCAGCAGTAGCTGAGGCGAGCACCAAGGCTAGCCCTCCATGGAGGGAGCCTGCCAGGGCGACCGCAATGGCTGGAACGAGCAAACATCACCATTTGCCAAGAGGAGTCTCAGCTGTATTCACCGAGGTAATACGTGCTCTAGAACCTTCAGCCCATAGCTGAGGCGAGCACTAAAGGCTAACCCTCCATAGAGGGGAGCCTTACCCAGGGTGACAGCAAGGGACGTCCTCACCTTCCGCCAGGAGGGGCTTTAGCTGTATCTGCCCAAGGAATCCGTGCTTTAGACCCCTCAGCTCATGGCTGGGGTGAGCACCAAAGGCTATCCCTCCAGGAAGAGGAGCCAAACCAGGGCGACAAGATGGCTAGAAAGGGAGATCATCACCTTCTGCCAAAGAATTCTAGCTATATCCACCCAAACGTCCTACCCTGAAATATAGGAGGAACACAGCAGCCCAAACGCACATGGCTCCACAACTCTGGGTGGAGTCTGAACCATCAGTACGGCCATTCTATGAGAGATAGAACGAACCCAGCACATCATATGGTCCAGTAGTTGAGAGACTGCAGTTCTACACAGCAGGGGAATTAGAGAGGGGAGGTGAGCCACCCCAAGAAAAATGCGAGCTGATGTTATTTGCCCTGGTCCTGACGAGAGCATTGAGAACGCCTCGCCTGAACCACCTCTCTCAGATCCTGGCGACCTCCTCTCTGCCTGCAGCCTCTCCTAGAGCCACCCGCAGGCAGAGGAGGGGCACGGGCCGCCACACTAGCCTTCTGTGCCTGTCTCTGATCCTCAGACCGGGACGGGCCAGGACCCCTCTGGTGTTCGGGCTCGGACCTGGTCCTTCGAGGAATGAAGGTTTTGAAGGCAGCAGAGCATGCCTTCGCCTCCTTAAACTCGATCACCGTCTCGACGGAAGTACCGAAAAGCTCAGAAGGCGAAACCGGCGCGTCAAGAAGACAGCCCTTCTCTTTCCTCCCAAGGTCAGCCAGGTTTACCCAGAGATGTCTCTCCGTAACCACCATGGCCACCATAGACCTGCCCATAGCAGTGGTGGCCTGCTTGGTAGCACGGAGAGCGGAGCTCTGCTACCTCATCAGGGGAAAGTCCCTGACCTTTATCCAGGTCCTTCAGCAGATCGGCCTGATAGGCCTGAAGCACAGCCATGGTGTGCAATGAGGCCACAGCCTGACCAGCTGCTGCGTATGCCCTGCCATTCAAGCTAGATGTTTTCTGAAGGGGCTCGGTTGGCAGGGAGGGAGCCTTAAGAGAAGACGCTTCACCTAAGGAGAGATAGCTCGCAAGTGTCTCTTTGATAGGGGGTATCTTCTCATAGCCATTTTTGTGCATTCCCTCAATATTTGCATAACTGGTCTGTTGGAACCTATGAATGCGCGAGGAAAATGGCTTACTCCATCCCTTCACGACCTCAGTATGGACCTAAGGCTGACCTGAGCCGGGGGGTTATGGTCCGAAAGGAAGCGCTCGTCAAGGCGACCCCGTGGCATCACCTTTTTCATGCGCTTCCACGGGAGATCCAACCTAGCCGTAGCGCGTGCCATAACCTCTAGCAGTTCTTCATACATTGCATTTGCTCGGATTGCATTTCCTCATCAAGAAGCTCCTGCTCTTCCTGGGTGGAACCCAGAAGAGCACTAGCTGCCGGACCAGACGACGCAAGGGAAATCACATCATCATCATCCAGCTCACTCTCGTCCCCAGCCGACGAGCGGGACAGGGAAAGCCCCTTATCCAGCTTCTTGGCCAGATCAACCTGCGACCCCCACGAGCTCAGTTTTCTCCATGCCTCAGCAACGGCAGGACCCGAACAACTGGGAGCAGAATGCTGTCCCTCCTTCCTCGAAAAGAGGGACAGACGAGAGCGGAGCATGTTCATAGGAAGACGCTCGCAGTACACGCAAATCGCCCCCTCGAGGACGTCGCGTGCGTGCTCTTCACCCAAACACATGACGCGAAGATTGTGTGTATCATCTGGTATCAAATATCTGGGACACGGATCTGCACACTTCTTAAACGCCTTGCTAGTGGTGGCCATGGCAAACAATGTAAACAGCTTACCCGTAGAAATTGCAGGCATCAAACAGAACGGTCGCTGAAGATGAAGAAGAGGGTGCTGTGTTCGACCGGTGCCCTTTTATACTATGCGGTTGCGCTGGTATGACGCACCAGCAGCGACGAGTCGCGCCGGCATTGACGTCATAGGCTGCCGCCGGCCAGTACCTTGTAGTTTTTGTATATAGCTTCAGACACGGGTCACGTAGGAGATGTTCCCCAATAGCGACCTCTAGAGGACGCAGTTTGAGTTCCTCGAAAAGGAACTGACCTTCACATTCAGATTAATAATAATTATAATAATAATAATAATAAATACTGACTTTTTATTGTACATTACAGCAGGAGTATTGTAATAGTAACTGTGATCATTTAAAGCGTAGTCAAGACAGGCAGGATCAGACACCAGCAAACGGTAATATCCAGGGCAAGGAAAAAGCATAATCCAATGAACAGGCAGAACGTCAAAATATCAGAGAGCAGTCCAAAGTAACAAAATAAACAAGGAAATGGAACAAGGCAAAAACTATGATAAGGAAACTAGACAAAACTATGGCAAAGAAACAAGGCAAAACTATGACTATAAAACAAAACCGTGGCAAATTACAAACAAGGCAATGAAAACAGGTAAAACACTTGGTAGAGTCTGCACAGGCAAAACAATACTTCGCGGACCTCCTTAAATGGCCACCAAACAGGAAGTAACCCATGAAGCAGCAGAGGGAGCGGTAACAGTCAGTCAATGGGTGAGGGCTCCCTCTGCTGGCGTGGCGTTACAGAATCCCCCCTGTAGGAGCGACTCCTGGCGCTCAAAACAACAACAGTCCAGGAGGATGGGGGAACAGAGGCAAAACAGGGGGTGGGACTGGTTCGTGGAGCAGGGACAGACACTGAAACACTGGAGGACCTGGGCCATGGAACAATAGCAGACAGTGAAGCACTGGGGGACCTGGGCCATGGAGCAGTGGCAGACAGTGAAGCACTGGAGCAGAAGTCCACCATGTTTGATTCCAAGGAACCTGGAGCCATGGCGGAGCAGGTAGCCATGGCGGGGCCGGCAGAGCAGGCAGCCATGGTGGGGCAGGCAGAGCAGGAAGCCATGGTGGGGCAGGCAGAACAGGGGCAAAAATATCCACAGTGGAACTAGTGACATCCATAGTAGAGCATAGGGCTCATGATTGGCCTCCTTGGCTGTGACATGATGAGCGGAGAGTTCATGATAGGCCTCCTTGACCATGACATGATTGGCAGAGAGTTCATGATAGGCCTCCTTGGCTGTAACATGATGGGCAGAGAGTTCATAGGAGGACACCACCCCCTTAGGGGGTTCTGCAGCCGGAACCACCACCTCCGGGGGCATTGGCGCAAACTCATGGTCAGACATGGCAGTGAGTTCAGGGGTGGACGCCGCCTCCGTGGGAGGTTTCACAGCTTTCGCTGACACCTCTGGAGGCACTGGCGCAAATTCGTGGTCAGACGTGGCAGTGAGTTCATTAATGGACGCCACCTCCTTAAGAGGTTCTACAGTGCATGCTGACACCTCAGGAGGTATTGGCGCGAACTCATGGGCAGGAAAGGCCTCTGGCACAGACCCGGGCGATGAGACGAGACTTGGTAAGGCTTTGAAAGGACAGCTGAGATCTGATGAAGCTCCGGGATGTCAGCTGATACGTGACAAGGCTCTGGGGTGTCAGCTGAGACGTGACGAGGCTCTATGAGGTCAGCTGAGACACGACAAGGCTCTAGACAATCAGCTGAGACGTGACGAGGCTCTTGGGGGACAGCTGAGATGTGACGAGGGTCTTGGAGGTCAGACAGGACCTGGCGAGGTTCTGGCATGATGGCTGTGGCTTGGCGAGGCTCCATACTAGCAGCCATGTCGTGAAGAGGCTCCGTTAGAAGCACAGCTGAATCTTGACTTGACTCAGGGAGGTCTGCCGTGACTTGACTCGACTCAGGGAGGTCTGCCGTGGCTTGACTTGACTCAGGGACGTTTGCCGTGACTTGACTTGACTCATAAAGAACAGCTGTGTCTTGACCTGGCTTGTGATGGCCAGCTGTGACTTGACTTGGCTCATGAAGATCTGCTGTAGCTTGGCTTGTCTCATGAAGATCAACTGTGGCTTGGCTCCGGGACAACAGCAGCAAGTTGACTTGGTTCATGAAGATCTGCTGTAACTTGGCTTGGCTCATGGAAATCAGCTGTGGTTTGACGTAACATTGCCAGCTGTAATTTGACTTGACTCAGGAACAACAGCTGTAACGTGGCTTGATTCAGGAACAACAGCTGTAACGTGACTTGATTCAGGAACAACAGCTGTATTGTGGCTTGACTCAGGAACAACAGCTGTAACTTGACTTGGCTCATGGGGAACAGCTGTGACTTGGCTTGACTCATGGGGAACAACAGCTGTGTCTTGGCTTGACTCATGGAGAACAACAGCTGTGTCTTGGCTTGACTCATGGGTAACAGCTGTAACTTGACGTGGCACAGGAATCACAGCTGTCACTTGACTTGGCACTGAAAGTGCAGCCCTGACTTGACTTGACACCGGAGGATCAGGCATCACTTAATTAGCTTTGGGTGCGGCAGATATGAGATGAGATTCAAATAAATAGCGTGCATCTGCTCACTCGTTCTGTTTTTCGGAGCCGAATGCAGCGTTTCTTTGTGAGAAGCGGCAACATTCACCTCTCTCGTCATTGGATCTATGGCACAGACAGTGGTCTCTCCCTCTCTAACGCAGCTAAGTGTTGTGAGAGTTCCCCTGGGTGTGTCAACGGCAATCTTCAAGAGAAGATTTTCCTCTAACGGAGCAATTTTCTCTAAAAGAGCTGCACAGTACGGATTGTGTGTTTCATTATGCTTTTCCGTCTGTGTCCTACTGGTTGCGGATTCTACCTTTCCCCTAACGATCGGCACGAGCACTGTGTTCAATGCTTGGGGCGTGAGCATGCTGACGCAGCGTTCGCTGAGGGAGGTTGTCAAGCTTGCGAGGACATGCCCTTGGGCACACTTTGCTCGAGAGCCACGTTCTTTTCGAAGAAGCTGCGGCTCACCTCAACTGCTTCCCGCTCCGGTCCTTCTACTTCCGGGTATGAGGGTACAGCGATGTGCGTTGAGGGAGAGCAAGAGGAACTGAGCGATGTTTTGCTGGGTACGTCCTCGCAAACCGTTCACCCTGTTTGTCCACCGATGGAGTGTCCGGACGATTTTGAAAACTCGTCTCGGTATGGGCTGGATCTTTTGGGCGGTTGAGTCTCAGTCGGTGGCGGATGCCGAAATGGCCGCCGCACTTCAGTGGGCAGCCAAGGAGACTGGGGTTGTGTGGGTTCCCCCAGCCAGCCCCGAGCCTTCTAGGCTGGATGACTGGTTCCTGGGTAGCGGGCGTGACTCAAGGCCACGTTCCTCCCTGGTCCCGTTTTTCCTGGAAGTGCATGAGGAGTTTTTCCTTTGGGAAATAGTCACTTCCCAACGTTCTCAAGACACTCAGCCGCTCCACTGAGGAAGGCCCAGCTGCAGGACTCTGCTGTAACAGGTCAGTTCTTGGACGTTGGTTGGTCACGAAGAGGTGAGCTGCACTTATGTTAACACATTGGCTTGTTACTATCTGCGCCCGATCATTCATGACACGGCCAGACTTGTGTCCTAGTGTCGTACACTGGACACAACTCGGAGTGTACGACAGATAGGGAATGTCTCGGTTATGTATGGTAACACTTGTTCCCTGATGGAGGGAACGGAGACGTTGTGACCTCCGTGCCACATCTCTGGACCGCCTCTGAGTGAGTTGAGATCCTCGGCTACTCAGATCAGAACGAGTGAGATGTAAGCGCTGCCCTATTTATACCTGGATGGCCGGGGCGTGGCCAGCCATGCAAAATCTGCACACCCAATTTCATTGGCCTTTCTCAAAACTGTCAGAGGTGTTTGGGCTCTCAAGAGTGACCCCTAGTGTCATACACTGGACACAATATCTCCGTTCCCTCCATCAGGGAACAAGGATTACCATATGTAACCGAGATGTTATTGTGATTATTGCAAATAATAATAATAATTTTTTTTAATTGATATGTTTATCTGGTATAAAGTAAAAAAATCAAATTAAATCAATATTAGTATTCTTATTGTACTTGCCATTATTATTATTATTATTATTATTAATACATTGATACATTTTAAATGTAGAAGTACAATAGTATTATTGTAATCATGACATTTATTGATTTGTTGTAATTTAAATAATTTATGCTGTGGTTGCTATTATTATCAATTCAGCAAAGTTTGCACAAATTTGAATACATTTGACATATTTTAGTAACTAAAATAGGTAAATAAAAATAATAAATAAAAAATAAGTTAATAAAAAATAGTACATACAAATTGTATTTTTGTCTATAAATATACTGATTAACATTTTCAAACTCTTGTGAGGAATTGATTATATTCATGATACAAACATTAAAATCTGATTTCAGGTTGATTTGTGACTGTGTTTTATTATTTATGTGCAAAAACAATAGAAAGAAATGAATGACATGTTCATGAATCATGTTTGTATATAACTGAAAGATGATTTTGATCATAATAAAACAAATAATTTGATTAGACACGACAATAAAACACAAATATACTTACACACACACTGATCTTACTGTCTATATGAGGATTTATCACACACATTTATTCTGATTCATGTTCAGATTCATGTGATGAAGAGACTCTATAACATCTCACTGTTACTGATTCATCATCAGCTCAAAGCATTATGGGTACAATCTCTCATCAGTCTGTTCTCATTCACCAACACAGTTTCACTAATGATCCAATATTAACCCTAAACCCAGCACAGAGCGTCTGAGTGAATGTGATCTGGACTGTGTGGATGAGACTCATTGTGTCAGAGACGCTGTAGAAGGACAGAGTTCCTGCACTCTCATCCACATACACTCCTACTCTACTGATGATGGACTTCACAGGGAGATCAGTCACTATCTTATTGTGTCTGAATGAGTATCTGTCAGGAGAGCAGAACAAACTCCAGGACTGATCATTATTTCCAAATGCACACTCATCACCATGTCCCTTCCTGCTGATGCTCTTATATGACACTGATATATACACACCTTCATCTCCACTCCACTCAATCTCCCAGTAACAGTGTCCACACACACTCTCTCTACACAACACCTGATACCAATGATTAAATCTGTCTGGATGATCAGGATATGAATGTTTCTTGTCCTTGTTTGTCACTGTTCTGTTCTCCTCAGACAGACTGAGTTCATTGTTTGCTGTGTTTGGATCCAGTGTGAGAAAACAGGGATCTGAACACAAGAACAGACACATTTATAACACAACAACAACAGGCACTACAGCTGTGTGTGTGTGTGTGTGTGTATTGTGTGTGTGTGTGTTGTGTGTGTGTTGTGTGTGTGTGTGTTGTGTGTGTGTGTGTGTGTGTGTGTGTTGTGTGTTGTGTGTGTGTGTGTGTGTGTTGTGTGTGTGTGTGTGTGTGTGTGTGTGTGTGTGTGTGTAAACATACATTTCTTCGGTCCTGCTGTAATCCTGGATTTTCCTCCATGATCAACACTAGAAAACACACAAACACATTCAGTCAACAAACTGTTGCCAGGATACTTGGGTTGGTTGCTAGACTGCTGCTATGCAGTTGCTAAGGTGCTTGGGTTGGTTGCTAGACTGTTGCTATGCAGTTGCTAAGGTGCTCGAGGTGCTTGCTAGACTGTTGCTATGCAGTTGCTAAGGTGCTTGGGGTGGTTGCTAGGCTGTTGCCGTTTTAACAGGTGATAATTATTACTCTAATAACACCCAACAGTATATTGTGTTTCTATAGAGTGTAATTTCTGAGCTGAGACATTAAGAATGTTAAATTTGACCGTAATTAATAGTGTTGAACCCAAAAATCCAGACGAGTGTTCAAAACTAGTAACTTTCATCGTGAAACACAGTACGTTGTGAGGATGTTGTCAGTTGGTCAGTGTGACATTTATTAATGACATCATCACGAGGACGTCATGGTAACATTCTATTTCTTATAAGTTTCACTAATGTTCCAGAAACGTCATGTGCACGTCCTCAAAAGACGTCTCTAGTGAGTCACATGGTGAATGTTGTAGTGTCGTGGTCAGCTGGTCTCCAGATCACTTCTCATATTATTCACTACATGTATTAGACTCTTTTTAAGGTGTATATCATTATATATCGCCTATAATATGAGAAATATACTGAATTCATCAAGCATTTGCATCACGGCATTAATTATTATGTAAATATAATAATTTATGCCATCATTTAAAATCTAGATATATATTTGTCATCAAATTAATGACAGAACGAAAACCAAATGGTAATAATTTATGTGTGTGAATGACAGAGATTTATTGTTTCTTTCCTTTTAATTCCTTTGTGCAGAACTCACAATTTACAGACTTTGTATTGAAGTCGCTTTGTTATACATCATTGTAGGCATGTTTTGTATCTGTATACGTGTGTGTGTGTGGTCAAATTGTAACAAAATAAACAGCATAAATCAGAGTACAAAATTAACACAAGTTATTTCACTTAGGTTACTGTATCACGTTATAAATTCAGGAAATCATTAGGCTTCTATATAAACTCTTAAACATTAGGCTTAAGCTTAAGATATCTCAAAATACACTATTAGACATCTTTAAACACTTTCGCTTTTCAAAAAAAACTAAACCCTATAATCATAGTTAAATAACAACTGCGTCACATTTGGCGTTTAGACTCTAATTATCCACAGCGATCTCAAATAACCTTAACATAAACCACAAATGGCTTATAAACAACAATAAAATATGCTCACCACGCTGGGATCAGGAAAGAATAAAAAATGTAACGCAATTTGTTGTTATTGGGTAGTTTAAAGTCTTATCAGCTACATGAATCTCGTGCTGTGCATTGTCTCTCTTCCATCTGAATGATTCAGAATCATGTACGCTCTAAAGCAGGGGTGGCGAACTCCAGTCCTGGAGAGCCGCAGCCCTGCAGAGTTCAGCTCCAACCCTAATAAAACTCACCTGCCTGTAGCTTCTTAGTAAGCCTTCAGACCTTGATTAGCTTGTTCAGGTGTGTTTGATTAGGGTTAAAGCAAAACTCTGCAGGGCTGTGGCTCTCCAGGACCGACGTTCGCCACCCCTACTCTAAAGCATAGCATTCTTAGGCTATGTTCACACTGGGCATCTTTTTTGACAAGAAAAAGTTGACAACGGCGCTTTTTAAGTAAAAAAAGAATCTGGCAGCGTTGCAGCCGAGGGCGTCTTTTGTTGCTATAACAGCTGCAATCATATGAATCTCGAGAAAAGAGGAAGCTCGCTCTTGCGCTGGTGTTTTATTTTTTATTCATTAGCATTTTTGTATTTAGACAGGAAGCGAGGGGACGGGTGGACGGGGGGACGGGGGGACGGGGGGACGGGGGCGGGATCGGGAAGGATCTGCGAGTCTGCGGGACCCCCAAAGCGCAGTGGCTTTCATGTTAACTTCAAAAACGCGCGGCTCCGATAGCCTTGTGGGTAGCGCGTCGGTTTTTGAAGTTAACGGGGAGGAGAATGTCGGTTAACAACAATAAAATAAATGTCTATCAACCGGCACCGTCTCCATTTTTTCTTGTTGTTCTTGTTGTTATGGAAACGTCAGTTCTGGCTACTCGCTTGTCATTGGTCAGCTGTCAAAAAGACGCTTGATGTAGGGCGTTTCTTTCAGAAAAGTTGAACTTTTTTCAACTTGAAAAGACGCTCTGAGCTGCAGAAAAAGACGCCGGCGCTGACGTTTAAAAAAAGCGCTCATGATTTTTCGAAAAGACGGTTTACTCCATAGGATTAGAATGTAAAACAGACGCTGGCAGTTTGAAATAAGACGCCAAGTGTGAATGTAGCCTTAAGGCCGCGATCACACCGAACGCGTTTTTGCAGCGAGAGGCGCCTTTTTTGAATTGTTTTCTATGGGCAGTGAGCGTTATGCACGCTGTTTATGCGCCGCGGGCACCTCGCGTTTTTGCCGGAGTGCTCTGAGCGCCTTTAGTTGAAAAAAAAAGCAACTCTAAGCAGAAAAGCGCCCGACGTCATCGCGGTTTTTTCCATTATCCAATCGAATGAATGGAGAAGCGGGCCTTCTGTTGTGGTGACGAAAGTTTTAACGTTGCTTAAAAAGTCCGGAGACTGCAGTGATGGAGGAGAAACTTTTGGAGTCTATCGCGGGTTACCCGGAGCTGTATGTTTTAAGTCTTTTTGCTGATAAGACAGTTTACTTAACAGCTAAAACCCAAAGATTTTAGAGTGCTCGCGCTATAATCCTTTGATTAGATTGAAAGGACGGCTGATTTGATGGTTGCCTAGCAACCGCAAAAACCGCAACGCACTGCTCTTTTTTTAAAAGTCAACAGAAAAAGACAGTGCAGTGCAGACACAGCAGCAGAATACGGTTGTCAATACCATATTTGAGTCCTTAATACGGTTGCGTTCACACACAGCACAGTTATTTACGGGTGTGACGATTATATTCTATAACCAAATTGAGTCAAATTTTTAGGACTCACAACCTCATTCTTGAACACACGCGCTGTGTGAACGGAACAGGACTGGAAACTAGTTGTTTATCACGTTATACAGTGAGAGTCCAGCAAGCAATAGCCGTCATTTCGCTGTCTCGGTTAACTATAGACCCAATATAGTGCAAAGAGAGCACTAAGTTTACCTGTCGGAGAGCAACGGGCAAACAACAAACGATAAAGGACATTCCTACTCTGTCTTGTAAGTATCATTGTTGTCACCATCTTTGATATTACTTTGGTGACTGTTGCTATGGTTGCTCGTAAGGAATACGGTCTTGACTCCCATTGCACGTTCATACAGACAGTATTCAGAAAGTGACTGTAAGCTGCTGTGTGAACGGGACATTTAGAGACTCACACCTGTAAGTAAATGCGATTGTCAATCCCAAAAACTGACAGTGTGAACGTGGCCATTGTAAACTTAAGTATAAACTACTGTATAAACGTCTAATGATTAATTAGATCGAGGCTACCGAAATCACGTTCAGTGTATGTGGGAATAATAATTCCCCCATTTTCCCCTTGAGAAACAGACCTGTAAATTGTTATTTGCTCATTATTGGTGTTAATGGTGTTTTTCACATGCTTGCTTTTTATGCTAGTTAACGTTACCTTTCATTCACAAATACGTCTGATACATTAGTTTTAACATTTCTTTAATAAACAAATGGTTTACTTTCTTTAGGTCCTGACGGCCAATGAACCAGTCAGTGATTCAGTGAGTTGCTTATAAGATGCTCATTTGTCACCACCTAGTAGTTTAAATTTTTTATTCATTGTTGTAAAGCTAATATACTTTTTATCAGCAGGTGGAGAGATTTTATCAGCAGCAAGCAGACAACTATGATCATGAGTAGGGATGATTATCGAGAACAGGTACCCCTAGTGAAAAAAACAGCATATGCTGGTAGGTATGTTTTGATGCTGGTTTAAGCTGGTCCTTTGCTGGTTTATGCTGGCCCTTGACCAGCAGCATAAACCAGCAAAGGACCAGCATGAACCAACATCAAAACATACCTACCAGCATATGCTGTTTTTTCACCAGGGACTGATTTGGCTCCTGAGTTGTTCAGTACTGAAAATTTTTTATAAGCTACAGGACCAATAGTGCTGCTAATGGTGTTTTTGTAACATTCATTCATTGCCCTTTAGACATAACTGCATATCATCCAAACTATCTCCAAGTGAATGGCAGCAAGGATCCAGGATCAAGAGATCATCCATCATAAGTAAGTTATCCTTTTTAGCTTGTATTTGGGGCGTATACCCACTTTTCCAGGCACCATTACACCACTGATTTAGAGTAAGTGGTGAATAGTGGATATAGCTACTGTATATAATGCATGCACTGACGGTATAAGGATGCGCTGCTGGATGCACGCAGCCTCTCCAGGAGAAATTAAAATGCATATCACAAATAAACTCAGCCTGATAAGGGAAAAATTCACAAAGTAAAAAGTTTTTATATTTAAACTACAGTTAGTTAAGCAGCATCACAAGTTTTCACCATCACGACTGTTCCAATAGTTCAATAATATTGGGTCATTTTAGGTGCAGTATTGCAGACTGCTATTGTTCTATTTCAACAGCAAAAGTAATTTCAAAGAAAGACAGCAAAATCACAGCACATCTTGATTCAATGCTGAATCATTGTTTTGAACAAATCGGTTGAGTCAAAGTTTTATTATCCCATGACAAACATCTGATGAATCAGTCGTTTGAACGAATCATTGAACGACTCCCTCATTAGACACTTGCCATCACCTACTGGCATTTTAATTTTGTTTAAAAGTACCATTTCCCCTCATAATTTAATGTGTATATTCAAAATAAATACTCGGCCAACAATCGGTATCGGCCGATAAAAGCAATTTATTTCACTATTGGCCACTGGCTGATTGTTCAAAATCAGCTGATGATCAGGGCTGATAGTATCCTCCCTTACAAAAATTAACTATGGTTTTACTACAAGAGCCATGGTTTAACTATGGTTTTTGTAGTAAAACCATAGTAACCATGAAATTAACCATGGTTTATCACAGTAACTATGGTTTAACTATGGTTTTTCAGGGCTCAGCGCTAAGGATTTTTTCTACTGGCCCTGCCACAGAAAACGAAAATAGTTGCTGTTGCCAATGTTGTAACAATTCCACAGAGTGTGGAATTTACACACATTAAAAGGGAAGATTTTTTTATGTGTATGTATGAATGAAAGAATGTACACAGACAGCCACCGTACCCAACCAAGTGTATTATACATATAAAGATAACAAAGTGCCAGAGAAAGCTGAAACGGTAGAATACAACAACAAATATATATGTATATATATATATATATATATATATATATATACACACATGTATATGTGTGTGAGTGTATGTGCGTGCGTTTTGTCTCTCAGTGTCCAAGCAGTAAACTATATACAAGATAAAGTTCAGATCGGTCTCACCGGCAGTCTTTTATTCCCCGGGAGCGCAAATCCACACGGCTCCGGCGATTTTAAATATCCTTCAAGGTAAGTATCCAAAAAAAATATAGATATATACTCCACAAGAAGACACTGTCCATGAAAAATTATGCAGCAGAAAAAAGAAAAATCCACTGGATCAATCGCCGGAAACACTTCCGAAGCCTTTGAGCGACACCACTAACGAACGCCGGTGTTACGGTTTAACTGGTGACCGTGTTATCTGGTGACTAACTTCCTGGTTCAGGTCCTCCGCTCCAGATGGAACGACAGTGACAGATTCGCCGATTCTGAAAGCACAAACTGACCTGATATTAAGCTGTCTAATAAACGCACACTTGCTCATTACATGATTTTGGTATTCTTGTAAGATTACAAATTGTTGGTATGATGGCCCGTAGCGGTGGAAATAAAAAAAAAAAAAAACAGCTTGTTTGGCATGGGTTTCGAACATGCACAAAACACAGCCGCACTGCGCTGATTCAGCTATGGATTTCGAGATTCAAGTAGGATTTTACTTTCGCATTTATTAGACAGCTTTCTGTGCTTTCAGCATTTATTAGACAGCTTTTTTTGTGCTTTCAGAATCGGTGAATCTGCCACTGTCGTTCCATCACATCTGGTGCGGAGGACCTGAACCAGGAAGTTGGTCACCAGATAACACGGTCACCAGTGTCACACCGGGAAGCCGGTTCCATATATGTGTCCCTGGACCACAAAACCAGTCTTAAGTCGCTGAGGTATATTTGTAGCAATAGCCAAAAATACACTGTATGGGTCAAAATTATACATTTTTCTTTTATGCCAAAAATCATTAGGAAATTAGGTAAAGATCAAGTTTCATGAAGATATTTTGTAAATTTCCTACTGTAAATATAAAGAAACTTAATTTTTGATTAGTAATATGCATTGCAAAGAACTTAATTTGGACAACTTTAAAGACGATTTTCTCAATATTTAGATTTTTCTGCACCCTCAGATTACATATACTGAAATAGTTGTATCTCTGCCAAATATTGTTCTATTGTTCTAGTTCTAACAAACCATATATCAATGGAAAGCTTAATTATTCAGCTTTCAGATGATGTATAAAGCTCAATTTAGAAAAATTGACACTTATGACTGGTTTTGTGGTCCAGGGTCCAATAGTATTTTCCTGCACAAGCGGAGGCTGCAGTTTCAGGACCGCACTTCTAGGACCGCACTTCTAAGACCCTATTTTTTTGTGACCGCGCCATTTAGAGGAGACCTGATTCAAGCATAAAACAAAAACTATTCATTTTTAATCTTCCCATCTTATTTTTAATATAAGACCTGGTGTGAACTTGTGTTCAAGGCGGTGTCAGCAATCTCCATTTAGCCTATTTAGCTGTGCAAAACAGTTCATTTTTCTGCTGAATGTTATAAGCTAGCATTTGTATTCATATTATCTTACATTTATTAATGTACCAATAAACACACTAATTTGTAGCACAATTGTTTTACCATTTACTGCACTTTATGCGTGTCACACATCAGAAGTAAGTGGGTGTGCTGCAGCTAATGAACTGAAGTCTCGCAAAGATACAAGTCTTTCTTTACAAGAAAACTGAATTTAAAACCAGAATATATATAGAATATATTAAAATAAATAGGTTAAATATTTCCAATGTTAAGGGTATGTTAAGGATTAGGAGATGCAGGACAATAATTAAGTGTATCCAATTAACCAACTATATATTTCTTTAAAATATAATAACATACATAATAGCAAGCGCTATTAAAATAATACATACATAAATACAATAAATTAATAAATTAATTAATACAAAAAAACTGAAGTCCTGAAACTGCAGCCTCCAGTTGTGCAGGAACACCCTTCTCCCAGGGTCACATATGGATTTTTTTTTTTTTTTTTTTTTTTTTTTTTTTTATTGCAAGACAAAAAGAAAAACAACAATAAACAGCACTGCATAGCAATACAATAACATAAAAGAAGGAAAGAAAGAAATAAAGAAAAAAAAACAGCACCTCAATCAGTAGGAAAAAGATTGTCATATGCCTTAAGAAACTTGTTGTTCTTGTTATCATCAATAAGTTTAAGAGAATGAACAATAAGCAAAATCTGCGAGAAAGACATCAAATCTAGGTAACACATTAAGAAATTTGGATTTATGAATAAAAAATTTACAATGCAAAACAAAAAAATTAACAAGTTCAGTAGCATGGTCACTACTAGAAAAATATAGAAATATTTCTTTTAGCGTAAATTTTAAATCAAATTTTATAAAGGAAGATAGATAACATCTTAAGTTCTCCCAAAGAATTTTAACCTGATCGCAATGATAGAATAAATGAAGTAAAGTTTCTTCCTCAACTTTACAGAATACACATAAATTAGAAATATCAAAAAAAGAAGCAATTTGGGAGTTTGTTGGGTAGACATTATGCAAAATCTTAAAATTTATCTCTCTGATTTTATTAGAAATGCAAAATTTTTCAGGAAGTAACCATGCTTTCTTCTAATGTATACAGTCAACAAAATTAGTCCAGAAAAATTTACATCTAGGAGATGTATATACTGAATAGTGTAACATTCGCTTTATAAACTTACCATTACATTTTTTTATCAAGAAGACAAACTCCATCTAATAAAAGTTTGGGCATAGTTGTTTTTCTCTCATTAAAGCAAAGGTATGTTTTAAATAGATGCACATAACTTAGAGACAAACTTTTGATGACAGAATTGAAAGATCTTGCTGGCAGAGGAAGATTGTATAAAATCATAAATTCTTCATATCCCAGTATAGTACCATCATCTTTAAATAAATCCAAAACAAAAACAATACCTCTGTCATACCACTTGTCAATAAATAAAGATTTTCCATGAATTAAAATACATGAATTATTCCACAGAATTTCTTTGTGGGGAGAAAAGTTGTGCACATAACACAATTTCCAAGCAAGTAGAGCTTGTTGGTAAAAACTAATTCTTTGAAATCCAAAACTTCCAGTCCACCCTCAGCACGCCTATTAGACAAAACAGATTTCCTAATTTTATGGGACTTATTCTTCCAAATAAAATTCAGTAACATTTTATTTATATCATCAGCAATTTTGTCACTAACAAATAAAGATAAAGCAGGGATTAAAGAATTAAAGATTGTTCTAGTTTTCTTTATTTTAGGAGAAAAATTAAGATGTTGACGAGACAATCTATCTTTAGTAAGGAAAATCCCCAGGTACTTGACACAGTCTTTAACAGGTATATGATGGATTGATGATTGTTGGGTATCATAGAGACAAAATAGTTCACATTTTGATAAATTTAAATATAAACCTGAGGCTTCAGAGAAAGATTGAATAATATCAATACATAAAGGAATTTGACTTTGATCTTTGAGAAATATGGTAGTATCGTCAGCAAGTTGGGATATTTTAAATTCTTTACCAAATAGAGAAATACCTTTTAAAGTAGGATTTTGTCAAATATTAAGTGATAACAATTCAACGGCAAAAAGAAAAAGAAAAGGGGAAATGGGGCAACCTTGACGCACTCCTCTGTAACAATTAAAATGTTTAGTAGTTTGCAAGCTAACCAAAACTGAAGAGTTAATATCATTATAAAGCATTCTCACCATGTTAATGCATTTATTTCCAAACCCAAAAACACTTAGAGATTTAAACAAAAATGGTGCTCTAATGAATCAAAGGCTTTAAAAAAAATCCAAGAACATTATAATAGAGTCTGAGTCAATATTCTCTGAATAGTCAATGAGATCAAGTATGAGTCTTATATTGGAACTGATATGTCTATTCCTCATAAACCCATTTTGTGTTTCGCCAATTATACTATTAAGACCAGATTTTAAGCGAGTTGCAAATATTAAAGCAAGTAATTTATAATCAATATTCAATAAAGATATTGGTCTCCAGTTTTCAATTAAAAGTGGATCTTTTTCCAATTTAGGGATTAAAGAAATAAGCCCCTGCTTCATAGTGGCTGTCATCTCTCCTTTGTGAATACATTCTTTAAACAAACAATATAAAGGCTGCTATAAAAGGTCCCAAAAATGTAAATAAAATTCAACTGACAGGCCATCAGTACCTGGAGACTTTCCTTTCTTCATAGATTTCAGTGCCTCCTCCATTTCAGTAATAGAAAGGTCAGAATCACATAGTAATTCTAAGGAACTTTATCACAAACCCTCAAAAGAAAAGAATCACATTTTTCTTGAGAAAACTGAGAAGTATACAATTCTTTGTAAAAATTGTATACAAAAGTTGAAATCCTTCCTGGATCCATACATAAATCACTGTTAATCTTAAGGGCAGAGAGAGATGTTTTTTTTTCGATTTCTTTTCTCTAGAGCAAAAAAATAATTACTATTTCTTTCACCCTTCTCGATCCATTTTGCTCTAGAACGTATGAAAGCACCTTTAGCCATCTCTGTGTATATATTTTCAATTTTCATTTGACAAACACTATATTCTACCTCATCTTCTGTACTGGGATTATTCTTCTGCATTAACACACCTAACCTATGAATAAGTTCAAATTCTTCGTTATTCTTTTCCCTTTTAATTTGTTTACTTCTATTAACAGCAAAGTATCTTACTTTAAATTTGAAGAACTCCCACCTAGAGCAAGGGTCACCTTCGACTTTACTAAACATAGTTTTAGCCAGATGAGTAACATATTCATTAAAAGGATCATCTTCCAAAAGACAATTGTTAAATTTCCAGTAACCTCTTGTACTACTTGGCTTTCTATACTGTTTAAGGTCCAAATAAATTAACATATGGTCAGTAAATGGCGCAAACTGATGATTTAACAGAACATCTTTCAAAATAGCATGAGAAATAAGAAAAATATCAATTCTAGCCTTAAGAGATCCAAAGCCACTACAACCACTGTTAAAGAAACGCCAGGCATCTACAACCGAAAGATTTTCACACAACCATAAAATAATGTTATCATATGTGCAGGTAGTTCTTGAAGGAAATCTATCTTGCATGTCATCTGGAGTTTCATTAAAATCTCCGGCTATAATCAAATAAGCATTAGTAAAACGACTTTGAATAGTAATGAGCATAGCTCCCAATTCTTTGAACATGCATACATTAGCGTTCCTTGAGTTGTGCCCGTAAACATTACATAAAATGAATACCACATTTTCAGTTTTACATACTAAAATGATCCATCTACCCTCATCAGACAAAAAGGATTCTAGAATGTCACCCCTAAATTTATGCATCAAAATTAAAGTACCGGCAGAACGGTTAGATCCGTGACTCATAAATATAGAATTTCCCCACTGCCTTCTCCAAAAATTGGAGTCTGATTCACATGAATGACTTTCTTGAACAAAAATAAAATCTGCATTACTACGTTTACAATACAAAAATAAGGCTTTCCTTTTCGTATGATCTCTTAAACCTCTAACATTAAGAGAAGCTAGACTAAAAGAAGAAAACTCAAAAGAATGCATAACAAAATAACAAATAACGCTATATGCAGTGCAATAAAACGCAGCTGAACGTCTGGTAAACGAAAAGTCCTTTGGCTGAGAAGTTGACTTGAACTTCTTTGAACAGGGTAGAAGGTGATCAGTCAGTAATGTCTTCTACATGACACCAAAAAAAAAAATGATAAAGTGCTTTCTGGAAATCAAGGGATTTTCGCAAATGTTTCCTTAAATCCTCGCGAACACGTTATCAACAGTAAAAGTTCAGTCTAAAGTTTATGAGGCCTCAATTTTCTGACCATCAATAAAAGCAAAAGGCCCGGAGAAGGATGCCTTCTTACCCTCCTCTCTTGCCTTTTTAACAATTGGCCATAACTTTGCATGCGCAGCAACATCAGCAGGGATCAATGCTTCAGAAATGCGTTGGTGAGATTCTTTCAAGTATTCGTTGTCCTTCGCAGCCCTCCAAACGACGTCTCGGAGTGATCGCGTAGAGAATCTTACGATGATGCTTCGATGACCGCCGTCCTGGTTCCGTCTCCTGACACGGTGCATCACGTCAAGAGCATCGCTGAGCTTGCCTCGGAGGTCAGGTGCCACATTTTCAGGAATATTCAAGACAATCGAGTGCAGATTTTCATTCTTAGTTTCAGAAACCCTGTGCATCTTTAAACACCAATGCCGACTGTACTGCTCAAGCTGCTCAATTCGAGATCTGACATCCTTGTCTGAAGATTGAAGCTCTGTAATGTCTCTTGCAAATCTGCACATCTTTTCCGAGTGCTTTTGCACTACCAAAGACAGGTTTTCGACGGCTTTAATTGTAGCATCAGTCGAATTCTCGATGGAGATGAGTTTTTGGAAAGTAGCGTCCTGTTTCGTAGACAATTCTTGAATGGCGTGCAGAACGTCAGTGAGTTCTCCGGTAGTTCCAGTATTCTTTTTAGTTTTTTTGGAAGGAGGACTTTTTGCAGGAGATGCTGGAAAGGATGTTGCCAAACAAAGATCCATATCATGCAATGCATGCGCCGATGCAGGCTGGTCAGCCAGCACACCAAAGCTATTGCTCAGGCCAACGTCAGAAACTAGTTCAACTTCAGCGGCAACTTCGACATCCATAACTTTGGATAAACCGCGTCTCTTTCTTCCCATTTAAAAAAAAATTGATGCAAACAATACAGGAACTTTTCGCAGAAGACAGCAAAAAAAGGTATAACGATTCAAAGTAAACTGATTAATCACATTACTACCACCACCGCCAGAACTAAAAATCACACGTCTATCCTCCACGACGCCATCTTGGCCCCCCTCATATGGAAAATACTACACATACTTCCCGCTTAGATGACGCAACGTCACGTGACGACGGAGCGCAAAGGGGATCTCGCGAGAATGAAGTTCGGGGTCAAACACAGACAAACAAAAGGGAGATAACAGTGCACAGGGGAAAGCAGTAAACATAATAGATAATGCCTTCTTATTGGCAAACAATGCTATAAATAAACTTCCCCTTATGTGGCTACACTACAATGTTTCTGACACATGTTATCTTTTAATAAATAAGCCTATATGACATCAAAATTTTACATACCAATTAAATTGTACAATTCTCGATTCCAACTTAAATATCACAGCAAAACCTACTGGCCTAACAAATATAAAGTTCAAACATTATTTTGTTCTAAAATTACTTATTAGAAATGAAACGATGCTTTAGGGAGAAAAGCAGAAGGACTGAATGAACGCAAATTCAGTCTCTGCCAACAGGTGTCGCTTATGGAATAATGATACAGCCTTTCCTTGGTTACCGCTGTAAACAAAGCAGTGGCACGCTAATGAACGCAATTTTAAATGCATTATACAGAGGCAAATGAAAAGAAAACGCCATGTAAACATTTTTTGATACAGCCAGTTCCCCTCAGAGATGCTTTAATATAAACCCCGTTTCAATATTTAGGATGATATTTCCAATATTTTGCGCTATGTAAACCGTGATTTTGCTCTGCCTGCCACAGTATTTTTTCCTTTTTGCGTTCGTCTTCAGCGTCTTTGGCCTCTGTTAATGTGACAGATGGAAATATATGTTTGTATAATTATATAGAGATTACTAATGCCTTGTCAAACACTAGGGGGAGAACTTGCGTTGTTTCTCCATTATACATAAAGTTCGCAGTGGAGATGCATGGTGGATTGTGACTGATTAATTCTCTCCCCTTTACCAGGTTTCCCTTTTTAATTAACAGTTAAAATAGTGTGAGTTGATGTTTTGAAAAGTTTAAGAGTGTGCAGAAGTTAGTAATATAAGAAGTAAATGTTGATTAAAATGCTTGGTTGTGATTGGTTCAGTGATGCAGGAGTTTGGACGGCACAAGGCCACATGTTGATTGATAATGAGTCGTGCATATTTAGATTGTATGTTAATGAACATTTAATTATGTTTGCTTAGTGTTTATTGTTTGATTCACAGATTGTTTGACATCTAAGCATTTTATAGAGATATTAATTATTTGGAAAGAATATTTAAATGTTTAAGTTGTTTGTACTAGTTAATAGATATGTGACTTGCTCCAAAGAACAACTAGGTTTTCAGATAATTCTGAAATGCCATGAAATATGTATTAATTCACTGAGGTACTGTTGATCTATAGATAACTAAAGATTATATCTCATCGACAGCTTATTGTACAAATTGTGAATTAAGAAGAAAATGCAAACAACACTGTTTTGAAAAATTGTTTATTGTTAATTGTTATCAAAAGACATGATGCATAAAGTTTGCAGTGGAGTGTGACTGATTAGTTCTCTGCCCTTTTCCAGGGCTATAACATTAACGGATGTTTAAAGAGTTTGGAGTATATCCACACACATGAAATTCTGAAAATTTATTACATGCAAGCCAGAGATCGGATAAAATAAGTCAATCGGTGCAACTGTACACCGTTTTCCAGTAAAACCATAAAACACAAAATTAAATATGGTTGTACTATGTGTGCAGACACTTTTATACCCCGGAGGAAAAAATAAGCATGATTTTGTTAAAAAAAAAAAAATACTTAAAAAATAAAAGAATGGCTTTAATTGTCACTGTATATATAATCAGCTAGTTATTATAAGCTCAGCAATAAGATATTGTTTATACACCGAAGGAGTAAGTCTTTTATTAGCCTACTTACGTTAGTTGTTGTGTTACTATGACATATGTCATGTGGAGAGGGAGACGAGAGGTGAGGGGATCCATATGCAAGCTTTTATTTATGGGATGAGACAAATACATGGTCAGACAGGCAGGGTCAGAACAATAGCGAACAGGTATAGTGGAGGGAGGCACAAGAAACGTCTGTGAGGCTGGCGTGGGTCGATCAACGGCAAACATGTTCTGTCCATAACATGTGACAGAAGAGTAATCCTTACAATGAGCAAGAGTCCAGAAAGGCAGGCGGCGAGACAGATGAAACGAGATGGTCAGGCGAGAATACTAAGGAAAACCAGGAACTCAGGATACAAGGGAACAAAGGAAACTAGGAACTCGGTACTAGGAAACTTAGGAGACTAGGAAACAGTGCTAGCACTAGAAGAGCGCTAAACGCGACTGATACAATACTCCACAAAAACACACCACAATACTCGGTGCTTACCGAGTGAAAGTCCGGGGCTTAAATAGGGCTGCTGATTGGCCACAGGTGTCTGGCGCAATCAGCGTGGTGGATAATGGGAGATTTAGCCGGGGTGTGGATCAACAGTCTGTGTGTGATAACCGGGTGAGAGCGACATCTGGTGGTGAGCGGACCGCAGTTCACCGACCAGATTCATGACAACATATAACTTATACACCTTATAGTAGTTAGACTTTTTCAAACTATTGACTACAAACTAAATTCCTGACTACATGTGCAATCAAGTGAAACGTTATGAAGTGTTTCATTTCATTGCATCAAAATGTTTCACGACGCCAAGATGTTTTTAATGTTCTATAAAATAAAAATGACGTGATATAAAAGTAAAAGTGTTTACACTGTAACACTGAATGATAGTCTAAAATTGTTTAGACAAAACTACTGTCGTATACTCTGTTCACGAATAGATGTTTATGACGTGCTTAACAATAATAAATTAGTTTCCCAGACATAAAATGGTTTTGTATTGTATAATACATACAAAGCATGCATGTGTTTATGACTATAAAATTATATTTATTTATATATAACAATAGAATATAAAAGTAATATTAGTGTATTATTAATACTCTGTTCGTGAATAGATGTTTAACATGCTAAATTACAGATGTTTTTTTTTTTTCTAGTGATCTGATACCTGCACCACAGATGAATGCTACATGAATGCCACATGAAGAGTGCTGTACCAACATCAGATGTTCTACACTGATATTTCAATGTTAAAACAAGTCCCTGGACTACTGATGATGAATTTTGTTTCTTAAATCCATGGAAAGAAGCAGCAATCACTTAAATATCAGGTATAATTTACTTGTTTCACTTGTTGAACAGAATTCAGAAAACAGTTTTCAGGATTGACGCAAAGTCTGTTCACGTCTCAGTACATGTAACATCAGTGTAGTCAATAATGTGCTTTTGACCTTCATTTTGTATGTTTTGATTATACTGTGTTGTAAATAAAATACAAATAATCTTAAAGTCCATTCTTTGAATCTCTCATTGTTTCTACCTGACAGTCACAGTCTCATTGATGGGCCATTAGAGGAGGGCCTTTTGTCTCTCAGGTGTGAATCACTAAATATTCCCTTGCATATTTCCTTTCGATCACACAACATGTCTTAGAATCAATATATTGTATTCTGTAAACGAGTGAATGAGATGATTTTCACATCACTTTGAAGAAAAAACTCTAGCCTACCACATCCAGTTCTCAAAAGTCTTGTTAACTAATGTTCTGAATGTGTTTCATGGTCTTATTTCAGTGACTTAAAAATTTTAGTTTTTTAATAACCACGCATAAACGTTTTCTCAAAAACACAAACATGTACATTAATGTTGCTTGCATATTATTGTAGCCCAGTTTGTGCTGATTACAATGTAATCAGACTGTAGCCATTAAAATGTTTTTAAGATACTGAAAAAAGCTCAAATGTCAGGGCAAGTAAAAACTTCTCCAGGGTGCCGAAACACCCTCAGACCCCAGAGGGTTAAGCTTCTCAGAACTACCTGACTTGGCTACGCGACTCAGGTTGCGAGGCATCCGCCAAGATCTATGGCATTCTTACATATCGGCTCAGGGTGAGAATGCTGTGGTTCTTTAAACGGAAATCGCAGCCCTCCTGGGAAAGGGTGTGATAGAGCCTATCCCCTCAGCCAAAATGAAGAAAGGGGTTTGTCAGCCCCTACTTCATTGTACCTGGAAGGGTGGTCGACTCATACCAATCTTAAAACTGAGGTTTTTTTAATCGGGCCCTTTTTCAAGCTCCTGTTCAGATGTTAACCCTAAAACACACATCCTTCATGTGTCAGGGTTTAAGATTGGTTTGTGGCGTTTTTATTTTTATCTTTTTTATTTAACAGGACAGTGCATATTAAAAACAGAACATCTGTAACATTGTCCTGTAGGCCTGTTATACAATGGCACCCTAAAAAAGCATAAAATGTTATAAACAGTCAGATAAACAACAGTAGGAAATGGCATGTTAGCGCAGTGTTAGTCGATTACAGTAGAGACAGCCATAGCATAAAGAGACAGTGCAATTCAAATTAAATTAGTTGTAAAAAGCAGTAAAAACATAAAAACAAGAGCAGCAAAGGTTTAGTAAAAACATAAATGCAGCAGTATAAATAGCAAGCATTAGTAAAGCAGGTTAAACATTTACAAGTGCATATTAAAATGACAAGCAGTTGTTAATATCAAGATCAAAAAAGAATTTACAATAGTCAGAAAGGTATCACGCACTCACAAGTGAAACACAAGATGGCAGCAGCAGTGTTTTAGTGTTGACAGGTCTGGTTACTAATCAGCCAACGTTTTAGGTGAGAGCGAAATAAATTATATGTGTTGATTTTTCTGATTGTTGTTGGAATGGTGTTCCATTCCTGAGAGGCTTTGACAGAGAAAACTGACTGACTAAAAGCACTTTTTCTAAGTGGGATAATACAGTCACCTCTAGACATTCTTCGAGTGATCCTGTGTGTAGATGTTCTGAGACTGACAAATTCACTAAGGGGATATGGGGCCATCCCATGTAGGATTTTATATGTCTGACAGGCATTTGTGTACTTAATAAGATTGTCCCAACTTAAAAGACTGTGTTTTGGTAGAATGGAGCAGTGATGGAAACGTTTTGGTTTCTTATCAAATACTTTAATTGTCTGCTTGTATAAGGACTGTAAAGGTAACAAGATGGTGGAGTTAGTCTGGGACCAGCTTGTTAAACAGTAAGTAAAATGAGAGAAAATCATTGAGTGCATGAATGTCATGTCTTGATCCTTCCAAGACTCTGTCTTCGAGGTCAGGCTCATCAGTATAAGGTTTCCCCTTCGACCTTTACGAAGGTGACGGAGGCTGCACTTGCCCCCTCTGGGTTGTGGGCATATGCATTCTCAGTTATCTCTGTGACTGGCTATCCTTTCACACTCACAAGGTTTGGTTTGCACTCTCAGGGATGTGGTTTTCAGCCATCTGGCTCGATTGGGACTTCAGGTCATTTGGGAAAAGACTAAACTCTTCTCAGTAAGGGGTTTCTCTTTTCTCTGTATGGACTCGGTCACTGTTCTTCACGTCTTGCCTAAGACTGTGCATAGTCAGTGCTGTAGTGCTTGAGTGCACTCTCGTTCAGTACAGCGCCCCCCTTCATGTACCAGGGCTTCTGAGACATATGGCATCTTCAGCCGCGGTCACGCTGCTGGACCCAATGCATATGGAACCGCTGTAGCACTGACTTCATACCGAGTCCCGAGATGGGCGTGGCGCCCAGGCTCACATCGTGTGTACATCACACTTTGACCTTCAGCCCTTGGGGACACATTGGTTCTGCGGCAAGGGTGCCCCTGGGACAAGTGTCTAGACACACTGTGTCTCAACAGTTGCTTCCAAGTCAAGCTGGGGTGCCATCTCCGGCCATAGAGCCAGCACAGACTCAGACTTCTGTGCGCCACTCACTTTCTTGGTGACAGATTCACCACGAAATGAGTGGAGGCTCGACCTTCAGACGGTCCGGCTGTTTTGGAGTTGATTCGGCCAGGCACAGGTATATCTGTTGCCTCACCAGATTCCACTCATTGCCGGTGGTGGTACGGCCTGACCGAGGACTCCCTCGGTTCAGGTCCTGGAAATGGCGCAGGTGTTCTTCCTAAGGTTAGAACCCACAGAGTCACGGCATCAAATCTGTGCTATCCCTCCTCCAAGGAGGCCTGGATAGGCACCGTTCTGCTTCTGCATCAAGGTCCGTGTACAGCTACTGTGACTTGGTAGAAGGCAGATCGGTGGGGCACGATTTGTTATCAGATTCCTTAGAGGTGCTCGGAAGTTGAACCCTCCCTGGTAGCACCACATCGCCTCTTGATCTGTCTATGGTCCTTCTGGCCTACAGTAAGATCCATTGAGCCCGTCAGTAGATTGGTTCTGTGCCCTCTCCATGGAGACGGCCTCCCCGATTGCACTCACCTCTGTTAAGAGCAGGAAATCTTCAAGCCCTCTTCATCAACATTCGTGCCTGGAATTCAGGCCGGTAAACTCTCACGTTGTTCTGAGAACCTGGCCTGAATACGTGCCCATGGTAACCACCACTCCCTTCAGAGATCAGGTGGTGATCCTGCAAGCAATTCCTTCCCAGGAAGATGACTCCAACCTGACCTTATTATGTCCAGTCTGTGTCCTACGCATTTACCTGGAACATTCTTAGCACTTCACTGACGTTCCGGTCAGCTCTTTGTCTGTTATGGAGGACAGCAGAAGGGGAAGGCTGTCTCCAAACAAAGGGTCTCCCACTGGCTTGTGGATGCGATCCGTACGGCCTACCAGGCCAGAGGCTTGCCCTCCCCACTGGGAGTGAGAACCCACTCAACCAGGGGCATCGCTGCCTTGGCAGCTCTTGCGAATGAGGCCTCGTTAACAGACATCTACAGAGCTGCACCTAATACACTCGCCAGATTTACAATCTGCGCATGAAACCAGTATCTGCTAGAGTCTTGAATGCAAGCCCTTTGACTCAGCACTCTGGTTTGGTGTAGTGCTTGCTTAAGCGCTTCCCCTCACAGTGATTACGCTTCTCTAGTTTCAGTAGGTTTCCTGGTGTGAACCCTGAACATCCTCTCCATCACTTGGCACTTCTGGTCGTAGCTGAGTTTAACGGAGGAACTCGCTACAAGTATCCAACACAAGGTAAGGTTACTTTGCTATCTCTTGGTTGGATTTGTGCCCCATATGTAGTGACTCCTCATGTGGCCCCATGTGTGTAATTTCCACCTATAACTCTCTGTGGTGCAGTGTTTCCCCTGAGACCTGCCTGTCTCTAGGTTCTGAGTTTGGTAGTCCCCCTAGGGCCCACCTCAGGTCCCTTCACTAATGATATTCACTTTGTACCCCCCCTCTGGGCAGGTTGTGATCTCCGTAGTGCCTTTTTTCCTACAGGAAACAGGCACTTTCCCAACGTTCTCAAGACACTCAGCCGCTCCATTAAGGAAAGGCCTGGCTGCAGGTAACCCTGCCTGTGACAGGTCAGTTCTTGGACATTGGAAGGTCACGAAGAGGTGAGCTGCACTTATGTTATGCACTTTGTCTTGTTGCTATCTGTGCCCGATCACTCATGACGCGGCCAGACTTGTGCCGTGCTTATACAGGGACACTTGACACAACTTGGAGTGTACGACAGATGGAGGGAATGGAGATGTTGTGTCTTCCATGCCACAACTCTGAACCGCCTCTGAGTGAGTTGAGATGCTTCGACGACTCAGAACAGAATGAGTGAGCAGAGCATGCGCTACCCTATTTATACCTGGATGTCCGGGGAGTGGCCAGCTATGCAAATCTGCACACCCAATTTCATTGGCCTTTTCTTAAACTATCAGAGGTGTTTGGGCTCCCAAGGGCGACCCTTAGTGTCGTACACTGGACACAACGTCTCTGTTCCCTCCATCAGGGAATGGGGGTTACCATATGTAACCGAGACATTATCTACAACGTATATTATTATCATTGTTATATTAATACTATTTTTCTCCATTACCATTGTTATATTGTTATAGATAGTCATTACAAGAAACTTGCGTCAGTTCCAGTTTCCATGGCGATGATTGGTGGATCTCTCAAGACTTTGGCGCGCTTTTGGATTTTAAATTTTCATGTGACTTAACTTGAAAATGTAAGCTTTTTAATGGTCGGTGCGTTTCTTTTATTTGATTTAAAAAAAAAAAAAAAAAAAAAAAACACATACGGTAATAATTGGCATTTTGAGTTACATGAGGACACACACATTCATGTAGAGACATACTGGAGTTTAATAACGAAGATATTGGACCTTTCCAAGCATCATCCATACATCAGACATCAAACCCGACATCAGTTCGTTGCCAATTATTTTGCAGGTGAGTGGCATTACTAAAGTGTATTTATCTGTATTTATACATTTAGGCATTTCAGCGTTGATAAATGTGATTCTTATCATTGTGATTGTTTCATTCTTTATGTTCGATATGGTTTTTAAAGGCTAAATGCATGATAGTCTGTAATGACACAGTTTTCTATGCATGCGAAACTGTATTTCGTAACCGACATAACTAAAAGTAATATCTTGCGGATCAGGCAATTACGGAGTTTGAACAATTCATTAAGATAACCGACTCTTAAGAATTACTTGTTCGTGTATTGGACTGTATTTTTTTATTTTTCCAATCAGTCGTTACTGTGCTACTGCGTCTGGCAGCTTGGCAACCTTTTTGCTATCAGAACTAATGTTACATTGTTGTGTGAGAGAGAGTTGCTATGTTTATTTTATTAATACAATTAACATTAAAATACATATTTTATGGAATACTAGTTTTATAAAATCAAGCCCCGTGATGCTGGGATTTAACTCTTAAAGTAAACAAAAGCTTCACGGGACATATTTCTTTATTTACTAAATAGAACCGTCTCAAAAGAGTCATTAATTTAATTACTCTAAATTCATATTGAATGCTATGTTATGCAGCATTTGTATTAGCCTGGAATCTTTTTTTTTTTTTCATTTGCTATTTAAATGAATAAAGAACCCTGGAACAGAAACAAAGTCAGCTATTAATAAATATATAATTAATATATAAGTATATCTCACATATTTGTGTTTTTTAATTTAATTTTATTTATTTTTTTGCAGCCTACCATATAGGACCTGTCCTGTTCTGTTGGCAGTTCAAGTGCATTAGTGTTAAATACATTTATAAAACACTTTTGTCAAATTTTAATGTAACTTACTACATTAAACATAGATAAACATCTATAAAGATGGTAATTCTGTCACTTTTTCTTACATATCATTTCACCCCTGCATTACTTGCTTGTTTTTCGTAGAACACAAAATGTGAACTTTGAAAGAATGTTCCAGTTTGTTCTTTCCATGTTATGGCATTCAATAAAGCCCAATAATTTTCTAGTTTTAAAAGGAATGACAATCATGATACAATTAGTCCATATGACATGTGCTATATTCCAGGCCTTCTAAAAAAATATCATAGCCTTGGGTGAGAAAAACCTATACTTCTTTATCTGTCTGGGTGCTGCTTAGTTCCTTATTAATTATGCATTCTTTCCTTTTCTTGCATCCTAGCTCCTCTCTCATAAGATGAGAGGAAACAAAGACCGAGTAATTGTATTTTTAAATTCAAAATATTCTCGCTCACTTGTGTAATTGGAAGATGTAGTCTTTGTGCAGGTCTGCTGTCACGTTCTGAGCTTGAAAATGGTTGAATGCCATTGTGTGGAAAAGACTGATCAAGACACATGAGGGATTTTCACCAAACCCTAAAATATGTGCTCAGAAAACTTAATACACAAATACACAGCACAAGTCAAATGAGATTTACTTTTGCTTCTTTTTCTTAAAGCTTGAAGCTGATCGCTGTTTACTGCCATTATATGGACAAGCATGTGATCCAAAAGAGAGAAGAACAAAAGAACAACACCAAGGTGAGTAAGAACTGAAAAAAAATATAATTTTGGGGTGAATTATCCCTTACTGTTATGCGAAGAATGAAGGACCCAGAGGCGAAGGCTGGGAAAAAGCAAACAGTCTTTAATCGTTCTTGGTAATGACAAAAATAATGTAAACACAGGCTGTCTGCCGTCCACTTCCACTTCAGTAGCGCAGAACAGGTGAGTACAGGAACGAAAAAGTCACAGGATTAGCCGGAGCGTGCCGACTCCGGCCGCACAGCAAGGAGGTATTCCTCAGCGGGAACGAGCGAGCCAGCGGTGGGCGTCCAGGGAAGGAACAATCGCCAGAGGCGCAAACTGGATGACTAGGCAGACACAGAAGACTCTTGGCAGTTAATTGGAATACAACAGGACCGGACAATAAACACGACAGGGCTGGACTTGACTGGACTTGACGCGACTAACAGGTAGAGAGTCTCAGAGAGACAGTGTTCAGACATAGAGAGTAATAATCTGGCAGTGAAGGCCAGAAACAAACAGGTAGAAATAGAGAGGGTAATCAGGCATAGAGGGAATCAGGTGCCGTAACAATCAGCGCAAACCCAGATTGCGATAGCAGACAGCTGGGGGAGAGAGAGAGAAAGAGAGACATAGAAAGAAGAGGCTAGATGACGAGAGTCAAACCCGGCTCGTAACACTTACAGACTGAACTTAGAGGCTGTATGTTTTTTGATCACAATTGTCTCAATCCATTTTTTTCTCTCTGTTTTTCTCCTGAGTTCAACCCAATTTCTGTTTAATTAAATGATGTACTGGTGTGTGTGAGACTAGTAAATGATTTTTCTTTTATGTTAACCCTTGCAAGTGTCTACAAAAAGTATAATACATTCAGCCAGTCATATAACCTACAATCTTTATACTTTTCTTTAGGGTCCTGATCACCCTGTTAGGGTTTATTTTGTGATAACATCATCTGAATGGACATTTATTTCATGGAAAGTAGCCATATAAGTAAATAACTGCTGTGTATTAATATGGCATATTCTTCTCTTTCTTAGGTCTTGAGTCCATATGGGGTGAAAAATACACAACTGTGCAGCCTCATCTGGACAGTAACCTACTGGCCGATATGACATTCTTCATTGGACAACTACTGGAATGGATGCAGCATCACGCACACATTTCTGAAAGCACAGATCACCTTTACAGAGAAAAAGTGAGAAGTACTCGGCTGGTCTTCGTCTGTCCACATGCAGTAAGGTAGACCAATGATTTGAATTTGACGTAAGTCTTCATCTCATGTGAGTGAATATTATTTTAAACATTCTTAAAATGATGGTTTATTTCTTGTAAATATATTTTATATTATGTTTAAAACCATTTAAATGAAAGGAACCTCTTTTTTAAATAATGTTTTTAAATTAAGGTTGTCAGTGGGATCTGTTATGTGGGATATACAGTATAGAATACAAACATCTGCTTTTGCTCGTGTCAGATGTGTTTGAAAACATTTTAGGGATGTAGGCTGTATGATACTGTGTATTTAAAGGTGCACTACTAAACCATGTTTATTTGTTTTGCTGACCAAACAAACAAGATGTAAATGTAGCGTACATTTATATGTTTATTTCTTTTATAAACATGCTGTTAATTTCTGTAGAGATAAAACAGTTTTACAGTAGAACAATTTTCTTAATGCTCTTTATATACGTAAATTAGCATTTTTTACCACTGCACTGCAGTACTTTATCTCCAATATATATATATATTTTTTAAAATGTAGTGGATTGTTTGTAATCATTTTCTGTCACAGGTAAAACATGTTCTTACAAATGTTACGGTTTATATTCTCTTTTAGATATGATATAAGTGCTTTAATAAAGTCTGTATCATAGAATAGTAACTTGTTACTCCGTTTATTATTTGGTAGAAGTTCATTGCATGTTTTTGTTATATAATAACAATACAACCTGTTATGTTAAACAACCTACTTTAGTAAAAATGTGGTTACAACAGTCATGGTTGCTACAGTTTTACTATAGTACTTTTAATACAATATTACTGTACTAGAACCATAGTATCAAAACCATAGTTTTTAAAACCATGGTTTGCACTAGGGGTGTCGCAATATACCGGTTTTCACGATAATCGTGATATTCAAATCATGAAATATCGACATTGTGTTAATTTAGGGTTCGACAATATACCGGTATTGGCAATAACCACAATATTTAAAATAAATAGGACTCTAATGATGACACGGCACGTAAATGTACAGCGCCAGTACCTGGTTGACCTTCCAGGTGGCAGTAATGGCCTTGCTGCATTTGACACCCGTCAAACAAGAAAATGTGCAGCTACTGTCATGTCGTCAGAGCAGGAGAGTGAGAGGCTCTGTCCACACCTGAAAAAAGTAAGCTCGCCAGTATGGGAGTTTTTCGGTTTCAAAGAAAACAGCTCCTTAGACAGCCCAATCTGCAGAAAGTGTCACGCTACAGTCAGTGCGAAGGGGGGGCAACACCACCAACCTTTTTACCCACCTCCGTGTCCATCACCCTCTGGATTACGCCATTTTACAGAAAGTAAGTTGCTATTATTTTACTAGTTATAGAATTGGAAATGTTCCATTAACCTGTTAACAGCAGTTTTCGGTGTTCACATACTTAAATTAACGGTGATTCTTATAATAAGTATCACGGTTTCTTTATTCGTTTTGTTTCTGTATTTGTATTTGCAATCAAGTCACGGCCAATACGGCCTGTGCCTCACACTTGATTTCTTTGTTCAAATCTATTACATGACTAAAAATGATTTATAAACGCTGAGTGACCACATTTCTACTTTAAGTTGAACATGTGCGGTGGCGCCGGCGCAACCATAGGTTAAATAGCTTAAAATAACATTACGTGTACATTAGTTAATACGTATCAGTTTTGATGTTAATGTTTATTTATTGTACTGTTGAACTTTACAGTATTTTCTGTCTTGTTATTTCATAGGGAGCTTTCAAGAAGAGAGAGCAAGCCAGAGCCTCAGGTCAGCTAACAATTTTTGAGTCTGTGGAAAGGAAAAGGAAAGCAGACATGACTAGTGCATGTGAAGACACAGCTATCACTAAGTCACTAGCCTACTTCATAGCAAAGGACATGATGCCCTTTAGAATAGTAGAGAGGCCAGGATTTAATGCACTGATGAAAACAGTTGCTCCAAAATACAAAATCCCAAGAAGACAGCATTTTTCTGAAAAAGAAATCCCAAACATGTACATAAAATTAAAAGAAGACATTGCCAACTCTTTGTCTGAAGCTAAACACTTTGCATTTACAACTGATCTCTGGACCAGTAACACTGGTCACCCCTATATGAGCTTAACAGTTCATTTTATCACACCAGCATGGGAAGTGAAAGCTGCATGTCTAGAGACTGCATATTTATCTGATGACCACACCAGTGACAACATCAAAGAGACATTCGAAAACCTAATTAAAGAGTGGGGAATTCAGCAATCAGCAGTGGAGTGTGTCACTACTGACAATGGCACAAATATGAAGGCTGCATTTAAATCCCTTCTTCCATCCAGCTGGCTCAGCTGCTTCGGACATAATTTAAATCTTGCACTTGGAAAGGCCATGAAGATTGACCAAGTGGATGTTGCAGTGAGGGCTTGCAGGAGTGTTGTCCAAGGATTCAACCACTCATGGAAGAGGAGAAGAGAGCTAGCGAAAAAGCAAGCAGAACTTAATCTTCCTCAACATACCTTGATCCAAGACGTTGTAACTAGATGGGGGTCTACATACGACATGATTTCTAGGTAGGTCTGAATTTCTTGTGCATGACAGTGTTCTGCTGATTTAACGATTCTGTCAGTGTCAACTCTCAGCATAAACTTTCTTATCAAATATAAATGATTGTGTAGATTAGGAACTTTTTTTCTTCACCTTAGTAATTTTACCTAATATAATGTTTTGTCGAACAACATGCTGCAGTGACAGCAACTCTCATGGCTGCCAGGAATACCAGGCATCTTGTGCTAAGGGGGTCATACATCTCTACACTTGAGGACATGTGTAAGGTGCTGAAGCCAGTGTTTCGCTCCAGTTTGAAACCAGATAAACTTAACATGCTTGTCTTCCTTCACAAAAATTTGCCATAGATTAAAAATTCAAGATGTGAAAATGCATTTCCCCTGTATTTCTAAGTATTGTTATGTTTGTTGGATAAAAAAGAAAAACAAAATAAATAAAGTAAAAATTTACTGACTGACTGAAGTTTTTTATAAATATCGCGATATATCGATATCGTGATTTTTTTTTACGGCAATAACCGTGGTGTGAAAAATTGAATATCGTGACAGCCCTAGTTTGCACCAAAAAAACATGGTTACCACAGCCATGGTTTACTACAGTTTTATTATAGTATTACTACAATATAACTGTGGTAAAACCATGGTATCAGAACCATGGTTTTTTAAAAGCATGCTTCGCACCAAAAAACCATGGTTACTACAGTCTGTGCATGTAGCATGCATCGCATCCAATAGTCACAAAGAGCTCTGTGCTTTCTTACTTTTAATAAGAAACAACGTCTCAGCTTTCAAATCCTGTATGTTCTATCATGAAAACAACAAATGCCGTTTTGACGCTTTTAAATGTGACGCTATTGCACCTCATTTTAAGCAGCAGCACCTAACTCCGGCTCCTCAGCAAGAGGCATGCTCATTTTCTGTATGGTTTTTTTTTGTTTTTTTTTGGGTGAGCCTAATACAGGGGAGATGTAATCTCTACATTATTCTATTTACATATCTTTACTCTTTACAAATGTTGTTTTCTATTATCTTCTAAGAAGCTCAAGTACTATGCTTTGGTAACTGCAATAGTGTTTGGTTTTGCTTTAATCACCACCAGATATTTGTAGCAGGTGTTTCATACACAGGACACTCAGGAAACAAATTAACTTAAAGTAATAAAGAAGTCAATACTGAATTGTTTCCTATCTTTTTATCATTATTTTTTTGAACTAAATTATAGGGAGTTGTCAATAAGAGTATGTAACGTGGGGTTTGGGTTTTGTTTCATTTTCATGTTTTCATGTTTTCATGTCTTTTATTTTGTATTCGATTCAAGCTGTTTGTGTCTTGCTTCCCTTTCCCCACTTGTATTCCTGCTATTGGTTCCCTTGTTCAATGTGTCATGTCAAGTGTCATGTGTCAAGTCAAGTCCCGTCTATGTTTGGATTATCTTTGGATGTTGGAATTCACTGTAAATAAACTGCACTTGGGTTCATCCACATCTCACCTTCAGTGAACTTATCGTTACAGAGTACTGATAATTATTGGTTGTATTATTCATTGATTATTTCATGTAATTTATGTATTGATGTGTTCAATTTGTGCTCATGACTCTATAACACTTTACATGGTTAAAGAATAGGTGTGTTCAAAATGTATTTGTAGAAAATAACACTGATAAGTGCTGATTAATACATGAATGTTTTTGCTCATTTTCTGTTAGAATTTCATGTGTTTGTATTGGTTTGCATGCATATATTAAATATATTCACTAAAATCCTCTATAACCAGGGCTTGAATTGAGGTGGGGTGGCACACCCTTGATGAAAAACTGCATCCCCTGCACTGAAAAAAGCATCCCCTTTGTAAAACCACAACCATTAAAAATAGTTAAAAATAGTAATGTTTCCAAACTTTTGACTGGTACTGTACATGGTCACTAGTTCAACTAAAACACTTGCCATGAAAAGTTTGGGAACCACTGGCCATACTTTACGTTTTGTTTTACACATGCAGCACTGACTAAAATGCTAGTTTGCTGAGAGACACCTAACGTTAGCCCCTGCTGAGTTTGCTAGCCTAAAACTTGCTAGTTAAGGTTGATTAGCTTATGTCAGCTACTTACATGTTCCAAACAAATTTCAGATTAAATTGCTACATTGTCAAACACACAGCCCCCATCATATATCAATATCACTTACGCCTACATCTTCAGGTGTCGCCGCCATTCCGTCCACTGTGCAGTGTTAACTGAATGACTGAACTCCGTCAGATACTTTGACTCCGTGCTTCCTGTAATGAGAGCTGTCAATCAAGGTACAAGGATGTCCCTGTGGGTGTGATTACGATGAAAGTGACCAATCATAAGAGAGTCAGTGCCCTCCTTGGTTTCCGCCCCCAAATTGTCAAAAGTCATCTAGACTCGAGGGAGCAGAAATCAGCTGAGCGAGGAGAAATCCACTGCACGAGCAAAATAGCACTCCGCGAGCAGGATTCCACTGTACAAGCAGAGTTAACCTATGAGAGTATGCCAGGCGCTTGCGCGCAGCTGCCTGTACACCTCTCGGTTGTTGAATTTGTGCGCGAGTACTTTTATCATGCCAGCTGAAGGTTCATTTTTGCGCGTGTGATATAACATAATGTGCTCGTGAGCATGTCTTACACGCTCATAACTTTTGACAAAAAATAACGCCATATTACGTCATCTTTCACACTTTTCAAAGTGGCTAAGAGAACGGTTCAAGCGCAAATTTTCACATTCTTTAAAAAGAAGAGAACAAAAGGTATGATATTTATTTGATTAACGTTTAAAGACATTCTTCTAACATAACATTATGTACCTTCCATTCAGAAATGATCACCCTGTTCACTGTAATAGCTTTGGAGCGCTGAACATGCTTTTGCTCAAAAATGGTCATTTGAAACTCATTTTTTTTAAACAGCGAAGCCAAGGATTTTTTGTGGTTTTTTTTGTTGCTGTCCATTTGTGTTACAAATGTTTTTTTGTTTTTTTTTAAATCTAACAACCATTTTATAAATGCAACAAGCCAGTGGTTACAGGGGTTTTACTTCGCGTGCCTCAAGCCATCTAGCTGTTCTAAATTCACTGTAAAACACAGCTTCACTGGGCTTGTTGCATTTATAAAACGGTTGTTCCATTAAAAAAAAAAAAAAAAAAATTAACATAAACATACCACAACAAAAAATACATTTCTACTTTCAAATTATTTAATTTTTTTTTTTTTTTTTTGGAAATGAAAGGGACTTCTATATTTAGCTCCTCTCACAGAACAGATCGTGAAAACAGACTGCTTTAGGTAAATTATCTAGAATGAAGTGTAATTTTTTGCTGGAAATCTAAACATATTACTTAAAAAGACTGGATAACAGATAATTTGACATGCAAATGTGATCTTTGATTTATACACAGTTTAATAAATTAATGTAAAAGTGACTCATTTTAGAAAAACTGTTGTCTAAATTTTCTGTGGTCATTATCAATGTATTTCCTCATGCCTCTGAATTTACTTGCTGTTGTGGAGCCGGAAAACTGAGTTTTGAGTTCCTGTACATCATTCTCAAAATAACGAACATCACACTCTTCTGGCCAGATAAAGGATCCAGTGCTTTGATGTTGTTTAAAAAAAGTCTCGTACTGTTCACAGACACAGAACATCAGATCATCACAGCTCAGCAGAGAAAATCTGACAAAAAGCTCAAGTCAAAACTGTAAAAAAGTTGACAACTGAGATGATGAGGGATCATTTCCTGACCACCAACAGAGTTTTCTGCACGGTTTACAAAATTGTCAAATCAGGAAGACCTTTCACTGATCTGCCAACTGACATTGACCTGCAGGTCCTGAATGGAACAGACATGAGAAGAACTTTACACTCTGACAAGTCTTGTGCAAAAATGAGTCAGCACATAAGAAATGAGAAAGACAGTAGTGGCAAAGATCCTTGAAAGTGAAACTAAATCTTCCATTCTGATGAATCCACAACTATCAGCAAGAAATCTGTGCTGATTATTTGTATTAGTGCAAGATCCACCAACATTCATTTTAGATTTAGTGGAACTTGCAGCTACAAATTCAGAGGAAATTTATCAAGCTCTTCTTATGCTGAGAATGATGTACAGGAACTCTGCTCTATTTCCCAGCTCCACAACAGCAAGTAAATTCAGAGGCATCAGGAAATACATTGATAATTGTCACAATTCTGTATTGTTAAAGGCCGTATATAAATAAAGGTGGTTTGATTTGATTTGATAATGTTAAGAGCACAGGTAAATGCTAACCCCCCAAAGAGCTGAAACCCCTCTTGCAGACAGTAAACACATTGGTTGTTTCCACAGCAGAGTGTGAACGTGCCTTTAGCCAGATGAACATTGTAAATAACACGGCAAGGTCAAGCCTAGAGCTTCCAAGTCTTTCAGCGCTACTTTTTATCAAGTGTGTTGGGCCTCCACTAGATATGTTTTCTCCAAGATGATATGTAAGTTCTTGGATCAAGCAAAGCCACTGCTTAGCTTACAACTGCAGGGCACGGATAAGAAAACCTACGTTTAGCTACACCCCCTACCCCACCATCCCCCTTGAAATTATTTTACAATTCGACGACTGCCTATAACTAGCAATGTACAAAATAATGTCGCCACAGCGAATATAAGAATCACAAAGTTACGTCACTGGAATGTTAGTTGGAATGTCACTGCGACCAATATGGTTCGGTCCAGTAACGTTGTCATGACGAAACTGTGTTAGCTGGGAAGTAAGATGAGGCATGATGATAAAGTGTTTAGATTAGTTGTGTATAGTGACGTGTAGCGAGAGTTAAGAAAATGATGTCTGTGATTACACATTAACATGTCAAGACCTCATTTAGCGTGGCTCTGTCAGCCATTACATTTAAAAAAATATATATATATATATATATATATATATATTTGTGAAATACTGTTATTACAGCCAAGAATTACAGCCAGATTCAGTGGTAAAATGCTTTTATTTCTCATTTTGTGAGATTTCCAAAAAAACTGGTGTTCAGTTAAAATTTAATTCATGAAAGAAAGTCAGTTCATTAGCATATTTCATAGAAGATTAAAACTGATTAAAAAGAGTATTAATACAGCTTCAGACAGTTATAAATGATGTACAGGGGTTGGACAATGAAACTGAAACACTGGCCAATATAGTGTTGGAGGTTTCATGGATATGTTTGCACAGCCTGGTGGCCTATCTTCACTGATTGCACACTGCACCAGTAAGAGCAGAGAGTGAAGGTTGACTATGTGCACCCAATGGATCAAACATTGTACCCTGAAAGTAGCGCCTTGTATCAGGATGATAATGCACCAATACACACAACAAGGCTGGTGACAGAGTGGTTTGAAGAACATGAAAGTGAAGATGAACATCTCCCATGGCCTGCACAGTCACCAGATCTGAATATTATTGAGGGATGTTTTGGAAGAGTGAATTAGGAAAAGTTTCCCTACGCCAGCATCACGTGGTTACCTGGCCACTTTTTTTTTTTTTTTGCAAGAGGAGAATAGCTTAAAATCCTTCTGGCTACTGTGCAGGACTTATATTTGTCATTCCCAGGATGAAATGATGCTGCATTGGGCACAAAAAGGCTCAACAACGTACTAATTGTTTTTAAAAAAAACAGGTGTTTCAGTTTTATTGTCCAACCCCCGTAGTTGTGTAGGGAATATGCTAAATAATTAATTCTCGTAGTTGTTTATAGAGTTTGCATTACTCACTTGTATTTGGGTTAAAGGAGGTTGTGATGCTTAAATTATGTTATTGTCATACTTTTCTTTATGCAGTGTGAGAGTGGGCGCTGAACACATTCAGGTCTGTTTTGTGATGATGTTCATTGATTTACAGCAGTTATTTTTGAGTGTGGTTTAATGTGTCCAGTGTCATGTATCTGCATAAACATTTGCACTATAAGACATGTTATATTATACAAAGAAATAGTATTCAGTACGTGATGAGCTTTGTGGTAAACACAACAGATGCGCTCCTTGATTAACCTGTGCTTTTTCATATCTGTTTTTAAAAAAAATGTGTTGCT
>NW_026128254.1:0-11356 GCF_022985175.1 Labeo rohita
TATAAGTGTTGAATTATGTGTAATTTCAACCTGTAACACCTTTGAAAGACATATTTCTTCACTATAACACATATGAATCACTTTATAATAACTTTTACAGTATATTAAGGACTAAATAATGCTCAGTAACAGAACATTAGAATCCCAGTGAGGCTCATGTCATTTCCATCAATATAAAACAAGGGCAGTTGCCTGATGTATGGCTTCATTTTACTTTAACGTGGAAATAAATAAGCCTAATAGCCTATGGGTGAGACTGCAGTAAATGGTAAAACTATTTGCACTACAGTGTGCTCATAAATTAAATAATACATTAAAATAATATGGTAAGACACACCAGTTTGCAATATTAGGCAGCAAAACAAGCTGTGCTAGCTGGACGGAGGTGAGACTGAAGCCAGAGGCATAAAATGTACAAATACCCGCGTCCACTACAGGAAGAAAAAGGTGGATACGCAAGTGCTGCAGTCATAAATGAAACCATGGTGATGTCCTACTTTTTGCTAGTTTTAATATTATTTTGGTTGGAAATTGTCCTTACCTGCAGTACGGAGTCATTTAAAGCTGCACACAACCTTTTTAAATCTTCATTGCTGACACGCGATAGTATGTAGTGGCAGGTTTCATTTAAGCATCCACTTCACGAGGGCACATTTTGTTATTTCGATTTAATACCTCGTTACAGTTTTGCTGATTGAGCTCCAGTGATCCAGTTCAATGAGTCATTGATCAATTCAGTACAGTCATCACGTTTACCATTTTAGTCCTTTACTGCCACCCAAAGGAATAGATCGGTAATGCAGTATTAAACACGTACAAGTGCAGCTGCAAACTTGGTCAAGTACTCCTTTATGATGAATTGTGTCTGGACAAAGTTATATATATTTTTTTTTAATTCCCTACTAATATATGATATCTATTAGTGTATGTACTAATATACAGTAGTCAACATTTTAAGGGGATCAAAAAACGTTAATCAAAGTTGCCCTAAGACAAAAACGGGTATTGTTTTTCGTTTTAGGACAACTTTGATTAAATGTTTTGATCCACTTCAAATGTTGACTACTGTATGCTGTGTACATGACAAGCATTGCTAAAATATACTTCTGAGTAACAGTAATTTTTTTTAAGAAAAGTATATTTGATTTTTATAACTAATATGAACTCGAAGTGAAAAGCATGAAGCAGTTTGTTATCTGCACTAGTATATTGATTTTGAATCAAAACCATTTTGAATCAATCTTAAAGTCTTTGTGTGTTTGTTAGTATATTTAACAGAAAAAAAATATGATAGGTTTATTTTAGGTATCTGTGAGATGAGACTCCAAAAGGACAGATCACTGATACTAGCAGGTATGTTTATAGATTAATAATCCTTCTTAACGGGAGTGTATTACAGTTGTAGAGTATCACTACTATACTGCTCTGCTACAAGAAAAATCACTTATGTAAGTGTGGCAAACATTGTATCTGCTCTTTTTTTCTGAGTATCTTTAAGACTGCATCTAGCCTCATGTAGACCGAACTTTGACTACACATGGCAAAAGGTCACATTGTAAAATATTTTGGACAAGAACCACTAACATGTTGATGAGAAGAGACCGTCTGACTGACATGTAAACCAGCCACAGTTTTGTTTTTATGTCTTGTTTAGTGGAGGGTTTATTTGAAATTTTATTTAGGGTATGTCAGACTAAAATATTTTGTCATTTATCTTTATTTAATGCGTTAGATACCACTGATACTATCAAAGCCAGGCTTTTTCCTTAAAGGGGTCATCGGATGCCCATTTTCCACAAGTTGATATGATTCTTTAGGGTCTTAATGAAAAGTCTCTAATATAGTTTGATTATAAATTCGCAAAGATTCATAAAAAAGCGCGTATACACACTTCTGCTGTAAGTGAAGCTGGATCATGAATGATTCGCGCAAACATAGACGGATATATGTAGATCGGGAGGCGCATTCCCTTCACAAACAAACGTAATCTACTGCATCTTCAGCGGCTCAGATGTCGGGAGTAAATGACGACCACTATGTTCATTATTACATCCAGCAACACAACACCTCAATCGCTCAATCGGAGATATTCTTGTCTAACTTACATCCCTGCTCCGGCATCGAAACAAGGAAAGTTACTGGACTGTTACAGCTGGTCTGAGGTAAGAGCTCATGTCAGTCAACTATTGTGGGAGCGGCCTCTGTCGGTGTGACGGCACACCGACAGGCATCTAAGAACGGCTCGATTTGAAAAAGGGGATATTATTTTTACAGATTAATTAGGGTAGATTTGTACATACACTGCCAACACACATTAATTTTCAAACAACATGAAAAAAGTGAACTTAAGATAAGTAATTAAATATACAGAGATTAAAATATTACTTCTTTGTTCAAATGTACAATTTTAGTATGTTGCTACATTGTTCTGGAAGTATGAATGTACCATACAAGGTGGTTTAGCAAAAATGTACAGTAGTACAATGACTCTCCCTGCTGGTCACAAGGTGAATAACATAATCATCGCTGAATGAAAATTATGGTTTTAATGTTTTCATTTTACAATTTTGCTGTTGAGTTTATGATGTCATGCTGGCATATGTATACACTAATACACAGTGTTTTGGACATTCACAGTTAGTTATCAGTGCTTTTATCTCGTCTCTGCAGGTGTTGGCCTTTGATGCTGCAAATAAACTGGAGAGTTTCCTGTCTCCTGTAAATCTAATATAAATGTGTGTGTGTGTACAGTACAAGGTGTCTTGATGTGTGGGGAGGAGGAGTTCATCAGCACTGATAGTTTTGATATATATGGTGAAAATCATAAAAGCGTCCTCTGATTTGTCAGTGAAGTTGTTTGATGATTTCCTCTGTTGTGTCTAATAAGGTAATAGCGAGTGTGATTGGAGGGTGTTGGGCCTCTTTCTCTCTCATTAGGAGGATGCCTGTACTTCTGTATCATCAGTGCGGAGAAGCTTGTGCTGGGTGTTGAATTAATCATGCTGAGGATGATGGGAAGATGCCTGACACTCATTTTACTCTCTGCAGTTGTAATTTTCATCACAGCTGGTGAGTACACAAGTTAAAAAGAGAGAGAGATAGTTGGAATATTTTTTTTAAAATAGTTTGCTTAAAATTTTTATTATAATGTAGTTTCGGATGGCAACATTATTTATAAATTCACCATGCACCTCTCGTTCTCTCTTATTTTCTTTGTTTAAAATATTAGACCATATGAATGTGAGGTTGGTTGGTGGTCACAGTCGCTGTGCTGGTACAGTGGAGGTTCATCATAGAGGTCAGTGGGGAACAGTGTGTGATCTTGCCTGGGATTTGTCTGATGCTACAGTGGTGTGTAGAGAACTGGACTGTGGAGAACCTGTAGATGCTCTGGGTGATGCGCACTTTGGACCAGGGTCAGGACCAGTCTGGATGAGTTTTGTCAGATGTGTTGGTTCAGAATCCACACTGAAGGACTGTGGATCATCAGGATGGGACCAAAGTTACTGTGGTCATTCTAAAGATGCTGGAGTCATCTGCTCAGGTAACATTTGCACATTTATGTCTAAACCAGAGTTTTGCTGTTCATATTGTATCTGAAGTATAAACAACCAAAGAGCTCAATACTATAGTTTCCAACACTTTAGACTGATAATAAATGTATGGGAAAAAAGAAAAAAACCTTCCAGTACCCAAGGCAGACTTCTGTCACAAATTTCAAATGCATGATAGGTAGTGTATAATGAGTATATATACTATTTTTTTTTATTATTATTATTATTTTATTTTTTTTGCGTTTCATAATTTTCATGTTTAAAATATTAATATCCTATTCCTGTGTGTAAACACATTTATGCCACATTTATGCAGCATTAATCAGTAACTGAGATTTAGCTTCTGTACTGCCTCAAGAAATAGTTTAATCTTTACAAAGAAAACATAACATTTTTACGCTCCTGGTTAAATGTGGATACCCATGTTTGGTTAGTTGATGTAGTAAGCCCACAGTTTGTTTGCTGTTCTTATCAATTTGTCTAAATAGCCTAAATGTTCACATGTGAAATGTTAATTATAATTACAATAAAACACAGAAATCACATACCATTTAAAATAAATTATTTAAAAAATTACAGATTTCTGGCAGCAACAATAATAATAATGAAGTCAAAAATTTAAAATTGGAATTAACATACAGTAGATAACAACATAATTTCATAAAAGATTAAAAAAGATCTAAGCCTATACTTTAGAGGAGAATCAGTACGCTATAATGAAAACAATACCTTAAATAAATTAAGAGTATACCCACTTCTCCAGACACCACAGTAAAGTTGTGCGTTTTTTTTTTTTTTTAAATAATAATAATAATAATAATAATCATAATAATAATAATAATTGCTCCAATCACTCGGCAAGAGAGAGGAACAGCCTAACATGGACAGAAATGTTAGTGTCAAGGAGGATTGATCACAGTCAGGGCTACTACGCCAAAAAGTTTTTTGTGTTTGTGTTTATTGACTTGTTAATAGCAGTTTGCTGTGCAATATGTGCAGACTGAGTGCAGTCGGGTCTGTGTCTTCCCAGGCGGGTTCGGGTCCGGGTACCAAATTTAAGGCATTTCTTGGGTCTGCACGGGTTCAGGTCCCACTTTCAAATGTAATACAACAAATTTGCGGGTCTCTTCGGGTTCGGGTACGCATTTTTGGACCCGTGAAGACCTCTAGTCTAAACCACGGAAAAATGGGTGGAGGCTGGTAAATACTATAGAGAAGGACTTAGTAAGCAGGAAAGGGCATATATTTTGACAAACTAAAGTTAATATGGGGCTCAACGCTAAGCAGTGATAGTGTTTCCTTGGTTACAGCTGTGCTACACTTATTAACACTGATTTATAATGCATTATACTGATGCTAGATAAAATGCCATGTAAACTTTTCTAAAAAAAAAAAAAAAAAAAAAAAAACAGACGTCAAAGATACATTCATTTAAACTCCTACCTCCAGTATTGTTTCTTACAATATTTCGTGGATCATGAACAGTGAGACTGATCTTCCTGCTACAGATCAGATCTGCAGATCTGCTGCTGTTTTCTCCACTTTATGTCCTTCTTCAGCGTTTCTGGCCTCTGCAATGGCCTTTTGCAGACTAAATATAATAATAATAATAACATAATATTTCCACACAAATAACATTTTGGAACAAGAATGCAAAGGGCAGTCCATTTCATTGAGCCCTGTAATAGGGGGTAAATATTTGTACAGTCTGCCTCTTTTGTCGTGGACTGATGACCCGACAGTTCTTCCTTCTATTTCTTTTCCTGACATAGTGAATTACTTTCGTTTCTTAGTTGTTTTTTTTTCACCAAGTCCACAGGTTCTATATGGTTCAGTGGCACTGTTTACGTTCAGTGCCGCCACAATGGTCAACTTCTGGATTGATAATGTAACGTGAAAACACTCTATAGCAAGTGTAACAGAGGCCAGCTGGTAAGTGCTGTGCAGGTAAAACCACATTGTTGGAGTTGTTAGCATGTGGAATGGATTTACTTATTGTAGTTTTAACAAAAGTTATCAGGAGTATTGTAGTGGTCGAAGAGGATATCATAGCAAACATCAGTATGACCATGTATAATTATGTTCTTTCAGAAGTCAGGCTGGTTGGAGGTTCTCGCTGCTCTGGGAGGTTAGAGATACTTCATGATCAGACGTGGATGTCAGTGTGTGACACTGCCTTTGACCAGCAGGATGCAGAGGTTGTGTGTAGAGAGCTGGACTGTGGGGCTCCTGTACAGGTGCTGGGAGCAGCTGCTTTTGACAAAGGAGACACTCAGATGTGGACACAGGAGATTCAGTGTAGAGGAGATGAATCTCAGATTCATATGTGTCAAACATCTTTCAAACACAACTGCTCGTACAACAATAATGTTGGACTGCTTTGTACAGGTGTGTTGACCATTTCAACAGGAAAGATTACCTCATTTTGATAGATCTCTTCTAATTTTTACCCCCCTTACTGTGCACAGAAATAATAAATGTGCAGTTGGTTAATGGTAAGAGTCCCTGCAGTGGGACAGTGGAGATTCTTCATAGAGGTCAGTGGGGAAGAGTGTGTGATATTGGCTGGGATTTGGCTGATGCTGCAGTGGTGTGTAGAGAACTGGACTGTGGAGAACCTGTAGATGCTCTGGGTGATGCTCAGGTTGGACTCGGATCAGGACCATTCTGGCTGAATAATGCAATGTGTACTGGATCTGAGTCCACACTGAAAAAGTGTGGATCTGTCGCATGGGGTTTTCAAGATGTGTGCCAGAGCAAGAGTGCAAGAGTTATCTGCTCAGGTAACCTCAAAACTTACTACTTTTCTAAAAAAAAAAAAAAGTAGTGTTTTGTTCTGAACGGTTAATTCATACTCATTGTTTCTTATCAGGTGTCAGGCTGGTTGGAGTCTCGCGCTGCTCTGGAAGATTAGAAATACTTCATGATCAGATGTGGATGTCGGTGTGTGACGCTGCCTTTGACCAGCAGGATGCAGAGGTTGTGTGTAGAGAGCTGGACTGTGGGGCTCCTGTACAGGTGCTGGGAGCAGCTGCTTTTGGCAAAGGAGACACTCAGATGTGGACACAAGAGATTCAGTGTAGAGGAAATGAATCTCAGATTCACCTCTGTCCAACATCACTGCCACTCAAATATAACTGTTCACATGACAGTGATGTTGGACTGGTGTGTGCAGGTTTGAGCAGAATTTTTTTACTTCATGAAAATCTTACGTCAAATCTTCTGACTCTCTTTGTATAAAAGATTTCTTCTCTCTTTTCATGAGATTCTTCTTACTGTCTTGTTCACTCTGTTTATAAGTATTACTTCTCATGTTTTCTATATTCAATCAACAGACAGTGTGAATGTGAGGTTGGTTGGTGGTGAAAACCGTTGTGCTGGTCGAGTGGAGGTTCTTCATAGAGGTCAGTGGGGAACACTGTGTGATCTTGGTTGGGATATGACTGAAGCTGCAGTGGTGTGTAGAGAGCTGGACTGTGGAGAACCTGTAGATGCTGTGGGTGATGTTTATTTTGGACCAGGAACAGGACCAATTTGGTCAAATCGTATGACATGTACTGGATCAGAGTCTACACTGAAGAACTGTGGATCAGTTCAGCTGTTTGATTATGTCTGTAATCATAATAGAGATGCTGGAGTCATCTGCTCAGGTGAGCTGTTATAAAATTGAACCTATTACTTCATTGTTGATTCACATGCCTTATATTTTTGTTCCAGAGTTTATATATATATTTTAACACCAAGTGTTAACAATACCAAGTGCATGGGTTCAATTCTCAGGGACTGCATGAACTAATAAAATTTAATTGCTCAGCATCACAAGTTATTGTCCGCACAGTAACAAACATTTTGTAATGTTTAATATGTATCAATAGTGCATGTACATTCAAAACACTAAATATTTAGTTTCAAAGTTCATTAACAATTTAAATGCATATAAAATAATGATCTTATATATAATGCTTGTAAATGTTACTGGCGAAGTTATTATACAGTTTTGCCATTTTTATTTTAAATAAGTCTATGATATCAATAAGAACATCTAACTTTACTTAAGTTTATTTTCTCTCATTACTGCAGGTGTCAGGCTGGTTGGAGGTTCTCGCTGCACTGGGAGGTTAGAGATACTTCATGAACAGACGTGGATGTCAGTGTGTGACGCTGCCTTTGACCAGCAGGATGCAGAGGTTGTGTGTAGAGAGCTGGACTGTGGGGCTCCTGTACAGGTGCTGGGAGCAGCTGCTTTTGGCAAAGGAGACGCTCAGATGTGGACACAAGAGATTCAGTGCAAAGGAAATGAATCTCAAATTCACCTCTGTCCAACATCACCACACACGAACAACTGCTCCAGTGATGATCAGCAGGCACTTCTGTGTGCTGGTAAGAAGATTAATATGAGAGAAATTAGTAGCATAACTAGGATCATTCAGTATGTGCCCCAGTCCATAAACACTTGGTGGAGCCCTCAACACACCCACAGCTTACAGGAGTTTATTAAAATTTATGAAAATATAACACTGTAATTCTGTTTTTTCTGAATGTCTTGTTTTTGGGTGCATTAATAATCATTTAACACAACTTCTGGCAGATTTTCAACCGGCAAACACTGCTTAACACATACTGCAGTTTTTTTAAATCAGTAATTTTATTATTTCAGATCTTTTGCTTCAAGCTCCAAAAAGGACCGTAAATGTAGTCCATGCTCTGTATTTCTGGTTTTCTAAGAAGATAAAATAGCCTTTGCCACTAGTTCTGACACTTAATATCATGACATATTTTCAGATTGATTGATTTGATTGATTGATTGATTTTTGTCTCTGTCTTTCTCTCTATTTTCTTCTCTCATAGATGTAATGAATGTGAGACTTGTAAATGGTAACAGTCGCTGTGCTGGTAGAGTGGAGGTTCATCATAGAGGTCAGTGGGGAACAGTGTGTGATGCTAGTTGGGATATGGTTGATGCTGCAGTGGTGTGTAGAGAACTGGACTGTGGAGAACCTGTAGATGCTCCAGGTATTGCTCATTTTGGTCAAGGATCAGGACCAATCTGGATGAGTGTTTTAATATGTACAGGAACAGAGTCTACACTGAAGAACTGTGGATCAGGAGGGTGGCACAAACATGGCTGCACTCATAATCGTGATGCTGGAGTCATCTGTTCAGGTGAGTGAAATTAAACCGCAATACATCCCACACTTTCTGATGATTTTATCTTGATTATGTAAGAAAGTAAAGATGTATATAAAAGATATATATATATATATATATATACAGTGACCAAAATTATAAATGCAACACTTTTGTTTTTGCTCTCATTTTTCATGAGCTGAACTCAAATATCTAAGACTTTTCCTATGTACACAAAAGGACTATTTCTCTCAAATATTGTTCACAAATCTGTCTAAATCTGTGTTAGTGAGCACTTCTTCTTTGCCGAGATAATCCATTCACTTCACAGGTGTGGCGTATCAGGATGCTGATTAGACAGCATGATTATTGCACAGGTGTGCCTTAGGCTGGCCACAATAAAAAAGGCCACTCCAAAATGTGCAGTTTTACTGTATTGGGGGGGTCCAGGGGGGTCCGAAAACCAGTCAATATCTGGTGTGACCACCATTTGCCTCACGCAGTGCACCACATCTCCTTCGCATAGAGTTGATTAGGTTGTTGACTGTGGCCTGTGGAATGTTGGTCCACTCCTCTTCAATGGCTGTGCGAAGTTGCTGGATGTCGGCAGGAACTGGAACACGCTGTCGTATACGCTGATCCAGAACATCCAAAACATGCTCAATGAGTGACATGTCTGGTGAGTATGCTGGCCATGCAAGAACTGGGATCTTTTCAGCTTCCAGGAATGTAGCATTATCATGCTGCAACATGAGGTGGTGGTCGTGGATGAATGGCACAACAATGGGCCTCAGAATCTTGTCACGGTATCTCTGTGCATTCAAAATGCCATCAATAAAATGCACCTGTGTTCGTTGTCCATAACATATGCCTACCCATACCATAACTCCACCGCCACCATGGGCCACTCGATCCACAGCGTTGACATCAGCAAACCGATTACCCACACAACGCCATACAGTAACAAACATTTTGTAATGTTTAATATGTATCAATAGTGCATGTACATTCAAAACACAAAATATTTAGTTTCAAAGTTCAATAACAATTTAAATGCACATAAAATAATGATCTGGTGGTGCTGGAGTGCTACCTATGGCTCAACCCAGAGATGATCAGAGAGCAGAGAGGAAGAGGAGAGGGCAAGTTCTCACCCAGGCCAGAACTCCCTCGAAGAAAACTCGCGATCATTCAGTTTTTTCAGAGGGACACATCCTGCACACTCAGCATGTGTCCCAACAAATTACCTTTGTGATAGTGGACCCACATACTCAAAAGAGCATTTCTCCTCTTCCTATAATCACAAGTGTCAGCTCCCTGTCCTCCCACACGGCAATCTGCCACTAGTAAAAACAGAACCACTTGCTGGCAGGCTCTTCTCTTGGAAAGCCATTCCCAGCATTTCAAGTTGGATTCTAAAAGTCATAGAATGAGGGTACTCGCTTCAGTTTGCTCGCAGGCCACCTCACTTCAGATGCGTCATTCAGACTTCAGTACTGGACAACAAAGCACATGTTCTTTGGTGCGATATAAACATTGCTTGTGAAGAGCACCATAGAACAAGTCCCTTTAGTGAACAGCGAGTCAGGTTTTTTACAGTTGCTACTTCCTCGTTCCCAAGAAAGATGGTGGGCTCCTGGGTTCAGTGCTCCTGAATCCAGCTGTCCCCCAATCTCCTCAAAAATCTCTGCTTGGTACATTGACAGTAAAGTCATTTCGTTCAGCAAGCACACAGGGCCGCCGCTCCATTTTACCTGGTAGTGAAATCGGAGAGAAATAGGCAGAAATAGGGTGAAATAGATTCAGATGGATCAGAATTCTACCACAGAAATTCTACCACTGGGGTTCCGGCCAACCCCAGCTCTCCCATCCCTTGAATCTCCAACATGGAAAACCTCTTGGTAGGGTGCCTGCACACCTTGTTCAAGTTACTGTCAACTTGCAAGGCAAAGTCGTTGGTGCTAGGAGGCCTAGACTGTTGGGGGGAAGAGGGAGTTGCCTTTCTCCTCTTCGTCGTCCATGTCTAAACTGAGGACATCAGAGTTAGCATCACCCTCTGTGTCCTCGTCCTCGAGTTGACCTTCCTCGAGCCCTCAAACACCAGAGGCATATCTGGGGGTTTGGCTTCCATCATGTCTGCCCAGCTCGTACTAGCTTGTGTGAGATGGTCAGTCACCACAGATTGTGTGGCCACTCCAAACAGACATGGGTCCTGCATTTTAGCCACCACCACTCTTTCTAAGATTTTCACCGGCAGTGATGCAAAGTGAGTGCGCGTTTGTGGTCACAGGACAGATGTGCTGTCATAGGATCTTCCGCAATGACAAAAAGAAAAAGTGAGCAAGGCTTAGTTCTATGTATGTTTTTATTTATTTTTGTTTTTGCTTTTTATGAAAAAAGCAGCCTAGCCAGAGATATAAAGGAGAGGAGATTATTACTTTTTTTTTATTTTTATTCAGGAAAAATCACTTAAAAACCCTTTCATTTGGTACTACAGTCAACCTTTAAAAATGTGTACATGTAAAAAAATAACAATAATAAAAATTATTGACTGTTAAAAATGTAATTGTATATCTAGCTTGCCACATCCAGAACCTGTTAAACAAAACTATGCTCACCTAATGTTAATTTTTTTTTGCAATATAAACAGGTCATAAACGCTCCAGACTTGCTGA
>NW_026128255.1:0-11350 GCF_022985175.1 Labeo rohita
TGAAGAGCTTTTATCAGTTAAATTGTTGGTAACAAGACAAATACACAAATGTAAAAATGACCTTGTTGAGACAGAATCACCATAAAGATGAAATGACAAATTATCTGCGACTCCATTGTCGTTTGCTAGATGTAAATGCTGAACATTAGATGTTATTTGACTGTAGAGTGAACAGTTTAGTTGAAGTTGTGTATTATATAGAGCTCAATTAGCACATTTGCATAGGCTGCTTTCTCTGTGCTTGTATAATATGATCTTTTAGATTAATGTGGCTGATCATGAGAGGAGGAGGAGTTACTCAGACGGTTCTGCTAAAGGTAAAGTGACATTGAAGAGGATGTCTAGAATTGCTATTTTCGGACTTTTTTGATTTCTTCTTTTCTGTTTTAACTGATCTAAATACACTGTTTTTTTATTATTTATCAGAAATTATATTTCAGTGAAGTAAATGTCTATAAAATCTTCAGAAACAGGTCATGTTTGATACTTAAGTAAGTGACTCCCTCTTGTGGCGCACTACTGCTAAAATACACTACAATACAATACATTAAATGGTAGACTGTATATAGTTAGAACACTTTCTGCTTTTTACCATGCAAAAAAAAAACAAACAAAAAAAAACTAGTAACTAAAATCATTTATATACAAATCTGTTCAATGTTTTAGCGAGGTGGTGATATGAAATGCCTGCTCCTAAAATAGACTTTGTTCAATATCTATAACTGTATGTACTTTAAATGTTATCCAATTGAGGAGGACACTACTATGAATGTGTAAAGTGAAAATCATGTGTCAGTTGTGATGCACACTCAAGTTATTCAATGTTTTTCAACTGTCCATCTGCTTCAGCTGTACACAGTGTAACCTGTGTCACGGCACAAGTGCAAAACTCACTCTCATCCAGTGGCAGATGGAAATGAGGGTGAAGAGGGTGCACTTTCTCCAGATTTGAACCATCTATCAGAAGACTAAACTCGCTCAAGAGACAGGCTCAACAACAAGGAAGAAAGGAAACACAACAGCACTGGATGTGTTAGGAATAGGTAAAATGTATTGAGAAGCAACAAAATTTTTTAAACGGTGTCAACCAAACAAGCAAAACATAAATAAATAAATAAATAAAAATAACAGTAACAGTAACAGTATATGTACAGTCAAAGCGGCAACCTCTCGGTCTCCCTCTTGAAGCCAACACGGAAGTGACTAAAACTGCAATTCATCGACTGACCACTAGAGACTGGCTGCAAAAGGGAGTGAATCCCATAGACTCCCCATGTTAAATCGCCCAACTTTACAGCAGAAAACAGAAGAAAATATGTTTACAGCCTGGTACAAAACGTGGTTTTGGTCTATATAGCTCATTTTGTCCTTCATGTCAACTGTGAGAGGGGTGAATTTTTTTTTATAACTCATCAAATTATATTGAGCCTTAAAGTTCTGCCTAATTTAGGGCGTGGCCACTTGAGTGACAGGTGGATTGCCTCTGCTGTCACCATCATCGCACTAGGCGGGCATGGTTTCAGCAACCAGCTCCACCCACGTCCTGCCTCTTTGCCCATTTTCGATTATCCGGGAGTGACGTGCAGTGACATGATTCCAAGATGGCGACGGCCAACTCCCACCCACTAAGAGCTTCAAAAATGCTCTTCAGAAACCTACGGGTGACGTCACGGACACTACGTCCATATTTTTTACAGTCTATGGTACAGTCCTACCACCCTGTAGATTACTTGACTATGTTATGGATCTGGTCATTTCCCATCAGCCACTGCTCTTACCATTTGCACCAATCACGGACTGTATAAAAGCCCCGGTCTTCCAGTCACTCACCGCCGAGTATTGATTAGTGTCTACTGTCATACCAACCGTTTCTCCAAGGTTCCCTGTGTCTAGTTTTTCTTGTTTTGCCTCGTTGTTTCGTTTAGTCTGTCTTGCCGCCTGCCTATCGGATCTATCGCCTGTCTGACCATCCTTTTGCCCAGCCCTTCACGGATAACGTTCGCCGCCGGATTGACCCTCGCTCGTTTAAGGATTACTCGTTGTTTGCTGTCCATACACCTGCTTGCCATTGTTCGACCCTGCCTGCCTGACCATGTCTATGCCTCGACCATTCAATAAAAGTTTGCGTTTGGATCCGCTCGTCTCCCGTCTCTCTGTTACAGAATACTCGGCCACACAAGGATCCAGCAGCTTCACACCTGGACAATCGACAGAAATGGACACAGACAGGATTCTTTCCCGGATCAAACAAGGACCACGCACTCTAGAACAGCATATCCGTGAGTTTTTGGCCATCTCAAATTATTCCACCCTCCCGGACTGTACAATCATGGAAATATTCTGTGATGGCATAAACGATCCTTTAAAAACGAGGCTGAGACGCGAGGGTCCGCGCTCATCTCTGGCTGCATTTTTGAACTTTGCGTTGTTGTGTGTGGGTTCGCCGTGCACCGTGGGGGTCGCAGAGAGGGAACGCGACAACACGGTAATGGCGACCGCGCGTCCCACTCGCAGATTGGCGGTCATGCCGGAGCACGATCCCACAAACACGTTTGCCGCCTGGATCGCTCGTGAAATGGCGGCCGTGCAGGAGCGCGCTCAAGCTATGGCGGCGACAGCGGTGCCCGTTCGCAAAATGGCGGCGACTGCGGTGCCCATTCACAAGATGGCGGCAGTGCCAGCGCGCGCTCACACAATGGCGGCGACGGCGGAGCCCGTTCACAAGATGGCGGCGGAAACAGAGCTCCGTCACGTCACAGCTGCCATACCAGAGCTATATGGAGTTACAGCTGCATTTCCTGAGTCAAGTCAAGTTGCAGCTGTGTTTCCTGAGTCAAGTCGAGTTTCCAAGTCAAGTCAAGGTACAGCTGCATTTCCTGAGTCAACTCAAGTTTCCAAGTCAAGTCAAGTTGCAGCTGTGTTTCCTGAGTCAAGTCAAGTTTCCGAGTCCAGTCCAGTTGCAGCGGCATTTCCCGAGTCAAGTCAAGTTTCCTTGCCAAGCCAAGTTGCAGCTTTATTTCCTGAGTCAAGGCAAGTTTCTGAGTCAAGCAAGTTTACTGCTGCGGTTCCTAAGTCAAGTCAAGTTTTTAAGTCAAGTCAAGTTGCAGCTGCGATTCCTGAGTCAAGTCAAGTTCCTAAGTCAAGTCAAGTTGCAGCTGCGTTTCCTGAGTCAAGTCAAGTCTCCAAGTCAAGTCAAGTTGCAGCAGCGTTTCATGTGTCGAGTCAAGCTGCAGCCGTGTCTCCTAAGTCCAGTCAAGCTTCCAAGTCCAGTCAAGCTTCCAAGTCCAGTCAAGCTTCCAAGTCCAGTCAAGCCGAAGCCGTCATTCCTGAGTTAAGCAAGGTCACGGGCGTCATTCCTTCAAGGTCAAGCAAGGTTTCACCCAAGCACCCAGCACCACCATATAAGATGGCCGCCACGCCAGAGCCTGTCGCAAAGATGGCCGCCACGCCAGAGCCTGTCGCAAAGATGGCCGCCACGCCAGAGCCTGTCGCAAAGATGGCCGCCACACCAGAGCCTGACGCAAAGATGGCCGCCACGCCAGAGCCTGTCGCAAAGATGGCCGCCACACCAGAGCCTGACGCAAAGATGGCCGCCACGCCAGAGCCTGTCGCAAAGATGACCGCTAACGCCACGTCAGCCCAGCCAGCGCCTGCTAACGCTACGTCAGCCCAACCAGCGCCTGCTAACGCCACGTCAGCCAAGCCAGCGCCCGCTCACACCACGTCAGCCAGGCCACAACCGGTCAAAGTCATGTCTGCCTCTTACGAACCTGCACCAGCTGCTGTTCCCGCAAAGTCAAGTCACGTCACAGTTGCTGTTCCTACTAAGTCAAGTCAAGTCACAGCCAAGTCAAGTCACGTTCCAGCTGTTCCTACCAAGTCAAGTCAAGTCACAGCCAAACCAAGTCACGTCACAGCCGTTCAAGCCAAGCCAAGCAAAGTCACAGCCGTAGTTCTTGAGTCAAGTAAAGTCATGGATCTTCACAAGCCAGGTCAAGTCACCGCTGATCTCCTTGAGCCAAGTCAAGTCACCACTGACCTCCATGAGTCAAATCAGGTCATTACTGAGCTTTACGAACCAAGTCAAACCACAGCTGATCTTCATGAGCCAAGTGACGTTATTGGTGCAGTTTCAGAGTCAAGTTACGTCTCCTCTGACCGCCCAGAGTCAAGTTACGTCTCGTCTGTCAGTCCAGAGCCAAGTCACATCTCGTCTGACCTTCCAGAACCTCGCCAGGTCAAGTCCACCATCCCAAGGTCACGGCCCGTTATGATGGCCAGTTTGCTGGACCCACCACTGGTGTCGGTACGGTCAGCCAACCTGCCAGTAGTGTTAGCATTCTCTGGACCCACCAGTAAGGAGATCCTATCTCCCGCTGCTGCTCTTCCATTAATGGCAGTTGCCGTTTGGTGCGTGTGGGCTGCACACTGCGCTCCTGAGGTCACGCCTGTTCCCAAGTCAGCTCCTGAGGTCACGCCCGTTCCCAAGTCAGCTCCTGAGGTCACGCCCGTTCCCAAGTCAGCTCCTGAGGTCACGCCTGTTCCCAAGTCAGCCTCTGAGGTCATGCCTGTTCCCAAGTCAGCCTCTGAGGTCACGCCTGTTCTCAAGTCAGCCTCTGAGTTCACGCCTGATCACAAGCCTGCGCCAGAGCTCCCGTCTGATCACAAGCCTGCGCCAGAGCTCCCGTCTGATCACAAGCCTGCTCCTGAGGTCAAGTCTGTTCACAAGTTTGCTCCAGAGGGCCCGTCTGTTCACAAGTTTGCTCCACAGGGCACGTCTGCTCACAAATTTGCTCCAGAGGTCCCGTCTGGTCTCAAGCCTGCTCCAGAGGTCCCGTCTGGTCTCAAGTCTGCTCCTGAGGCCTCATCTGATCACGAGACAGACCCAGAGGCCTCACCAGTTGGAGAAGCTGCGCCAATGCCTCCTGAGGTGTCAGCTTCGGCTGTAGATCCTCCTAGGGAGGCGGCGTTCTGCCTCAAACTCTCTGCTTCTCCTCTCATTCTGTCTGCCTCTTCTGTCACTGTTCTCCCCAGGTCCCAGTCCATGACGCAGCCTCCTGTTCCGCCCCGGAGGGCGGCTGCGCCTCCTGTTCCGCCCCGGAGGGCGGCTGCGCCTCCTGTCCCGCCCCAGAGGGCTGCGGCACCTCCTGCTCCGCCCCGGACGGCTGCGGTACCTCCTGCTCCGCCTCCTGTTCCGCCCCGGAGGGCTGCTGCGCCTTCTCCCCCTATTCTGTCTGCCTTCTCTGTCCCTGCTTTCCCCAGGTCCCAGACCGTGACGCAGATTCCTGTTTCGCCCTGGAGGGCTGCTCCGCCTCCTGCTCTGCCTCTGGCTCCGCCCTGGAGGACTCCTGCGCCTCCTGCTCTGCCTCCGGCTCCGCCCTGGAGGATTCCTGTGCCTTCAGCTCCGCCTCCGGCACCATCCTGGAGGGCTCCTGTGCCTCCTGCTCCGCCTCCAGCTCCACCCTGGAGGACTCCTGCTCTGTCTGTCTTGCCTCAGTCACCTGGTCCTCCGTACGGACCGGGCCCTCCAGCCCTTGCCCTGTCTCGCCCCCGCCCCACCGCTCCCCTGGACTATGGTTCGTTTGTAGCGTCTGGAAGCCGCTCTTTGGGGGGGGGGCTATGTTACGGATCTGGTCGGTGAGCTGCGGACCGCTCACCACCAGATGTCACTCTCACCTTGTTCTCACACACTGACTGTTGCACCACACCCCGGACTCCATTTCCCATCAGCCACTGCTCTTACCATTTGCACCAATCACGGACTGTATAAAAGCCCCGGTCTTCCAGTCACTCACCGCCGAGTATTGATTAGTGTCTACTGTCATACCAACCATTTCTCCAAGGTTCCCTGTGTCTAGTTTTTCTTGTTTTGCCTCATTGTTTCGTTTAGTCTGTCTTGCCGCCTGCCTATCGGATCTATCGCCTGTCTGACCATCCTTTTGCCCAGCCCTTCACGGATAACGTTCGCCGCCAGATTGACCCTCGCTCGTTTAAGGATTACTCGTTGTTTGCTGTCCATACACCTGCTTGCCGTTGTTCGACCCTGCCTGCCTGACCATGTCTATGTCTCGACCATTCAATAAAAGTTTGCGTTTGGATCCGCTCGTCTCCCGTCTCTCTGTTACAGACTACTTGATATATGGGCATGGCAGTTCAAGTTCAAAATCCTCCTAAGTCATCCAGTGTCCAGAAAAAAAGTGAGAAGCATCAAACACAGGGTGATGAAAAGGGAAAAGACTGGGTAAAATGAGAAAGGGAAAAAAAAAAAAAGAAAAAAGACCCAAACTTGCAAAAGACAAGGCCAAAAATACATACACTTCTTTGCAAAATACACATCATTACAACAATATATTTGTAGTAATGCAACTTTCAACATATTAAACTCCATCATTATCGAATACTAACACACTGAATTTGTAAAAGAAAAAGAATAACATCTTGAAGTGACGCATTTAGGCCTTATCTGCCCGTATCATGCGCAGTGTTGGAAAGGTTACTTTGGAAATGTAATAGGTTACAAATTACAAGTTACTTGATTAAAAATGTAATAAGTAGTGTAATTTTTCAATTACCTTATTAAAGTAATGTAACATTACTTTTAATTACTTTTTGATTACTTTTCTAAATTTCTAATATTTTCAACTGTTAATCATTTTGTTAAACATTTAAACCAGGCAGAGTTAACCTTACAGTAGCACTTAACACTGATTACTGTCAGACTTTCAAAATCCTTTCAAAACACTTGGATTAAGATTGTAAGTAAAGGATAACATACATCTTTATTATACATTTAAATTCAGATGTAATCCCCTTTGTAATCACTGTAATACACATTTTTTCTCAGTAACTGTAACTAATTACAATTGCATTTATTTTGTAATTAAATTACGTAATTCCGTTACATGTAAGCAGTTACTCCCCAACACTGCACGTGCGTCATGATTAGCAATTAGCTCATAACTCAATAACACCACGTAACAATTAAAATAACAATGGTAAACTCTTCCAAAGTAGCTTTCAACCTTGAAATATTAGTTATTTAGCACATTCACATAATATTTAAGAATAACTTGTATATGCATTTTACATTCAACATGTAAGTTATAAACTATATCATTTAATGTTTGAACACCATTTACCCAACATTTACACAGAAAACGTCAGTAATTGAAAATTAATTTAATTAACTTATCAAGAGAGTTCGATTTTCACTTAGAAAGACTTGAGAAAGGCTTTAAGATGTGTATTTTTCCACCTTTGTAGCATTCATACGAACATCCACTCTGATCTCTGATTGATGACGTTCAATCCGCACTTCTATCTCGAAATCTCAACTGTTTCTCTGATACAACTGTTGGTTACACTTGTTTAATCTTGTTTTTTTCTTATTTTTCAACATCACCTAATCATTGTCTAGTTCTAATCATTGTCAATATAATTATGACTTTTTTTTCTTCGTAGATACATGTAATAGATGTTGACTGTATAGTTAATGTACAGTGCTTGTACTGTTTCCTCATGTTGTGGATGATAATCTGGCACAGTAATACACAGCTGTGTCTTCAGTCTGGAGATTTTGCCCTTTGAGAGTCACTGTTTTGCTGGAGTCGCTTTTGGAGATGCTGAACTTGTTTGACAGTGAGTCTTTTTTTCTTATGTCTCCACCTCCCCATATGTGCACAATCCACTCCAGAGTTTTTCCTGCAGGATGTCGTATCCAGGCTGTTGCGTAGCTATCATCAGTAACAGAGTATCCAGACACCTCACATGTGAGAGTAAGTGAGTTTCCCGGCTGCAGAACTATAGAGTTTGTCTGCGTCAGGACAATATTACACTCCACACCTGTCAGAGACAAAATAACAATACACAACCTGATGAAATTATACAGCTCTGTCCACATATCTGTTTCATATTACTTGCTGATAAAGACACTCACAGGTCATTGCTGTGAAAAGCAGCAGTAAAGATGTCGGGAACATGATTTGTGTTGATTTCTCTCTGCTCTACTGGTGGAAAAACAATACAAACGGTTCTCTTTAAAACACCCTGAGAGGCGGACACACTGAGCAGTTTTGCATAGAAAGTATGAAACGCTTGTCAGTCACTCAAAGTTCGGAGATAAAATTTAGTTTGACAACTTGATTTATTTTTGTACTATTCAGCAATAAATAAATCATTGGACACAAAAATATAAACTAGTTTGGTCTCTGTTCTGAAAAAGTTGCAAACACAAACAAACTGTCATTATCAAACACATTATAATGAAACAATTTGATGCATTTCATTGATGTAATATTTAGTACCCCTTTCTCTTATGTTAACACTCCTGTTCCTGTTTTTTTTTTTTTTTTTTTTTAAACACTGCTACAATACTCACTGCAAAGAGGGTATTTGGTCATAGTTGGGAATGTCACAAAACGGTTGCAAATAAGGACGAGGTGGATCTAAGCACAGCTGTTTAGTTTTATTTATACAAACTCAAAACATGAACTGAACAGAATAACTGAGTTACACACAACATAAACTGACAATGAAGAGAAGAAAACACAGGGTTTGAATACAATTAAACAAACCAAAGACAGGTGCAGACACTAATCAATCAAATTAATGAGTAGCTAAGGTAACAAACTAGTGGAAATTAGGTCAAACAACAAAACCAAGTAGATCCGAACATGCATGTGACAATATAAATGTTCCTTTTATTGATTTAACATTACACTTATTCCAGTGTGATATACAAGAAGTCATTTGTGATCTGTGAGATAATGTAAAAAAAAAACAACATTCAATTTTTAAAGTTGGAGACTTTTAGTGGGTTGCAGTTGAGTAAATACAGGCAAAAAATAAAATAGCTTATGTTCTGATTATTGGATTAGATTTTGTGCAGTGCTGTAGCTGTATTCATCACTGTGTCTCTCTTGCACAATAATATACAGCAGTGTCTTCATTCTTCATATTATTCATCTGCAGATACATCTGTTTCTTGCTGTTGTCTCTGGAGATGGTGAAGCGTCCCTGAACAGACTGAGAGTAATATGTAGTGCCACCACTATCATAGATGTATGCCACCCACTCCAGACCTCCTCCTGCAGCCTGTCTGATCCAAGCCAAGTACGGGTCACTACTGAATCCAGAGAATGTACAGATAAGTCTGTGAGATCCTCCAGGTTTAATGACCACTGACTCAGACTCAGTCAGTGTTTGACACCAACAGACTGAAAAACAAACAGTTCAACATTAATATTTACATCAGTACACATGAATAATTCTGACTATTAACAGTTTTCAAGAGCCTCTTACATTCTGTGAGAGCAAACATGAAGATAAAACCCAGTTTAGACACAATATCCATTGTCATGTTATGAAAAGAGGAAGCTGATGCATCAAAGTCACAAACAGGTTTTGTGTCTAGAAATGAATACAGTGGAGGCTTTTTAAAGAGGACAAGAAAAAGTAGGTTTGCATAGGGTGCCCTCTAAAGGCACATCTACATCTTCCATGACCTTATTAACCTCTGTAACCATCTGTACCTAACAACCAAGGAAACTAACAAGGGAACACAGGAACAGAAAACAGAACCAGAATACAGTGAAAATTAAACCAAACTATGCTTGTTACAAGTAAATAATTATGATTTTTTGCAAAAATGTATATAACCTTTCCCAATTATCATTGATTATGCACTGGTTAGAATTAAAACCCTGTTTGAAAGATCATCATTTAAAGATATTTACTAATGTGCTGAACATTTAACTTGCTGATTGTGAAGGTTCGAACAGTGGAATGTTGTAGAGAATGTTTTATTCTAGCATGAAGTCAAATAAAAATAAAAATAATAATAATTCAACATTTTCTTGATTTATTCAAGTTTACATCAATTACTAAAACACTCAATTAACAAAAGTTAACAAAAAGTGAAGTGTGCTGAAACATATTCTCTGACCCTACTTGTAAAATATACAGTAATTTTATGGTCTTTTCTCCAGTTATATAATGCAATACAAGAAAAAATAAAATAAAAATAAGCAATGACAACTGTGTATTTTGTTGCAATAACCCTTGCAATAACATTAACATTTTCACAGATTCAGTTAAGACTCTAACAAAACACTATTACAAACTATTGTATACACTACAGCACATACCATTGAACTATTATAGCTAGAAAAATTCTTAACATTTATCCTAAGCACAACATGATAACAGTGAACAGCAATGACAGTGAAGCTTCAAATAAAACTCAAACTTTTGTTACACACAAGAAGCATTTTTCAAGAATGTATACATAATATACATATTTGTATATTATAGCAATTAAAAAACATGTAAAAAATCAGGAACATATTCAATCATAAGAACAATCTTAAAAACATACAAATTTGCAAAAACTCTCCTGAGTAAAATGCATTTGCCTGTAGTGGATTAATAGTTTTGGCAGCTGAAATCCACAAACTCCTTAGACACATGAGGGTTCAGGCCAGAGTTTCTCCTTTGCACCATCTTCCCACTTCTTTTGCTGATCTGGAATTTTGCAGAGCACTTGAGGTGTGTCAGGATTTATCCTCACAATGAACCTTCACAAAAAAAAATATTAATTAGATTCATATTTCATTCTCTTTTGTAAAAACTTTTTAGAGCATTAGTTTAGCCAAATGAAAATTGTTTCATCATTTACTATTTACATCAGTTACAAACCCATAAAAATCTAGTTTGTTTTTGGAACACATGAAAATGTATATTCTCTCTTCATTTTTGTCTATCCAACCAAAGTCTTTTAGCTTCATAAAGTGCATAAAGACATTGTAAAAATAATCCATATGATTCGAGTGGCTTAAGACACCTAATCAGTTCTCAAGCATGTTTGAGATTCTGTTTACCACATTTGACGCACTCTACATATTTGGATGATCAATGTTTGTATGTGAATAAAAGCCCACGGATTAATCATATGGATTAATTCCATTTCTTTACGCACTTTTTGAACTGAAATATTTTGGTTGTGTGTACTTTCAGTGGACAGACAAAAATACTGTTATGAATTCATTAGAAGAATAAACAGAATAGTACATCAGTTAATTTTATTTAACTCAAATTATCAGTTATCATTACTGCATTCCAAGAAGACAACACCCAAAAATTGTAATTCTCTTAGTATTTACTCACCCTCATGTCATCCCAAATATACTTTCTTCTGTGGAACACAATTAGAGATTTTTAGAAAAAAAAAAAAAAAGTAATATGAAGCAAAATGATAGGTTTGTGTAAGAAATGTTTAAATATTTTTTAAAAATGATTATTATAAACCACTGCTTCCAGGCAAGTGTTTGTTTGACGTAAATGTCAACATGTT
>NW_026128256.1:0-11311 GCF_022985175.1 Labeo rohita
GTTGATATGGACTATGTTGATAAGAGTGATGTAGTAATATTCAATATGAACCTTACACTGCGATGTACCTGAGAGAAGATTTGACCATCAAATTTTCACCAGTAAGAAAAAAGTGTTTTAAAGCTTGTTTTGCATAATGTCACAGTTATATATGACATGAGAATAAGGCCTGAAGTTAGCAAGAACATTTTAAGGAAAATATAATTATATTTTCATAATGATTTTTTCCTTTCAAATATTGTATGTGTAAAAACGCCCCTGGCCAAATGCACCCAGAGGGCATCACTTTCCACTTTGATAATTACTGTAGTTACCATGTTCTGAGCATGACATCCTTTTTCTCTCAGATGTAATCTATCTAGGTGGTTGAATAAAAATATGTGGACTTCATATCTAAAAATTACCTCAACTTAGCACCAGCAAGCAGCTAGACAGTTTGCATCAGCTAACAATATTTACTTATTTTCAGTATGGTTTAATAAACATTCATATCTGTCTACTCTAGCTGATCCAAACAATATAAAATTTTATGCTGTTGCTAAACAATATAAAAACAGACGTCACGTAGGGCTACAAGCGTAGCATTTTAATAAAACTGCTAACGTTACATTAGCGAGGAATATGAACGTGCATGAGTTATTTTATTTAAGCTGTTATTTAAATTTTTCATTTTTAATGTGTCTGAATTCAAGCATTTCAGTGCGCTTAAACAGATCACCTTTTACAGCAGATGTAATTCACAAACAACGGACAGCTTTGAACTAAATATGATTTTCAGTTATAATAATTAATCCTAAAATTAGACATTAGTAACTTACTTTTCGCAGCATCAGTCGCGCGCGCACAAGATCTCCCGGTTCTTACTTGTGAATTCAGTTGACTGGAGACTCGCTCTAAACGGATCATTTGAATCAGTGAGTTAACGAACTACAACTACTTCGTTACTGCCCACCACTGTCAATGTTTATACAAAACTTGATGTTAAACTGAACCAATTGTAACCCATCAGATGAAGGCTGACAGTCAGTGCAGTTATATTGTTTGACCAATAGGTGGCGGCAAGAGACTGTATTTATGAATGGATCATTACAGTTTTTCTCAATTGCTTGAACACATTTCTTGAAATTATGCCTCTTTTTTGCAAAATTCTACACACAAATCCATAACTTCTCACTCAATTCCCCAAACTTCCCATATTCAGGTCAAAATGAAGCTCTCCACTCGAAACAACTCAATCTTGCTGAAAAAACAAACTTTGCTCTCAGACACACAAACCTTCACAAACACACACACTACAACACAGTTTTACACACTGATGAGATCAATTCAAAACAATACTACAAAAACCAGTTAAAAGTGTTGCTTGTACCAATAAATAAATAAATTAATTAATTAATTAATTAATTAATCAGATGATGAACACAAAAAATGAATATATTTGCATGAGTCTGTGTATTTAGGTTTAGGTCCCCACCAGCATATTAAAAACAAGACCACACACACACACACACACGTTACAATGTCATTGTGAAATAGAAAAGAGAAATAAATATAGTCACAAAGGTGAAAATAAAAATGAGAAACTTCACTGTCAGAATGTGTAACTCTTGTGTTTTCCTCTGTCTATATCTTCTTTTTCCCAATTGAAGGTTCATGAGATGTTGAGATGCACCTTTGAGCTGTTTCAGAGAACTGATTTATCATTGGTTGATCTTTATTCTCTTCAATTAGTAAAAGTCAAGATTCATTTGAACAATTCTTGGCAAATTTACAAAAAGTCTAATAGAAATGTGTAGAAAATATGATTGAGTTTATGATCAGTTTAGATCAAAAAATTGTGCATTTACAGTTTTTTTACGCTTGCACACACTAAAACTGAAAATAGCACACAGTTACTAAAACCTTACACTCAAGGAGCAAAACCTCAGCCCAGATCTGCACAACTATCAACACATTCTCAACCTCACACTTTTTGCAAAACACTAAACACACTTCTCTACATTAGACACAGAAAACTAACATAATGTCACTTCATTGGCCTTTCAAGACACTGCTTTCCAAAATACCACCCCTATAAACCAATTACAGTTTTTTTTTTTACCAATACTTGAAGTACTTTTTCTAAACTCTTAACACAGCAGCACACCTACATCACACAATTAACCAAATTGTTCATTTTCTGGCCAAAACCATGTTTTGTTAAATAAATACAAACTCTACATTTCAAAATGCTGAATACCATTTTCTACATATACCAACTCTATCAAAACACAGCAAACCCGATTCAAAAATGAGTCATTCGGTCAAAACATTAGCACTAGTTTGTATTCAACAGAAACATACAGTCAATCATAGTACAGTGACTGTCAAAATACTAACAGTTGATGGCTTTACAAAAACTGCATTGATTGTCATGTTTCAGTTCTACCCAAATATAACAGACAATATTTAAATCTATTGTTGTTTTTTTGGTAGTTTTTTTTTTTTTTTTTTTGTCATTTGATTTTACCCTAAACTGAAACCCATTTTACATTTTTAGGTGTTGAATGTGTTCTTTCTTGGCAATATACTATCTAAAACGGAATGAGTCATCATTACTTTATAGAATGTACAATAGAAAAAGATAGGGTCCTCTATGCAGAAATTCGACTGGAACATTGATTGCAATTGTTTTCCAGTGGGTCGGGGTTGGATGTGGATGGTGTCCTATGATAGCTGATGCCAGTGATCAACAGAAATTCCAACATACATGGCCTTTGGTTACTATGCAAGCTTGTTTCCGTCACAGAAAAAAAAAGAAAATACGATAATTGTGACCAATTTTATCTCACAATTTGGACGTATATTCTTGGAATTCCAAGTTTACATCTTGAAATTCAGACTTTATCACAATTGTGAGATAAAAAAGTCACAATTACCCTGTACCCTTTATATTCCATGGCAGACATAAGCTTTTGTAGGTTCCACATGTGTAAGGGAAAAAAACGAACATAAAAATGCACAGTCCAGAACACATTCTTACTCCTCTCCCCTACCTTTTTTTTTCTCCCCTTTTCTGATCCAACTACTCCTCTACCTCCTACAACCATTTATCTCCCTCTCCCAGACATTCAAACAAAATCTGACTGTATGAATCATGTGTCATACGGTACTAAAACTGGGTTTTGTTAAATTATTGTAAAGTTTTGAATCAAGTGTTTCGTTTTCAAAAGATCTGAGATGTTCTATTTGTGTGTGTAGATGTGTAAATTGTGTGTAGTGTTTTGACAAAATGAGCCTTGTTTTTAAAATGAACTGATGACTTGATGTTTTGAGGGGTGAGACTATCACACAAAGAACTAGATAATATAGAAGAATACACTGGTAACTTTCTAGCAACCACCCAGAACACCCTAGCAAGTGCGTAGCAACGCCATCACTAGTGATCTGTGTGTTTGTGTGTCTGAGAGAGAAACAGCAGGAACTCAAATCTTTAAAACCACTTACACTATTTTCAGAGCGTCAGGCTAGAGTTTGTCATGACAACATCAAAGATTGTCTACAAAATAATATCATATTGTTTCTTGTATTTCAGCACTGAAAGAGTCGATTCAACACATGTTCAGTGTTTGTTGTAAATGAGTAATTGTTTATTTCAGTAAATTTCAGTTAAATGATTGTTTGTTCATTGAAGTAAATGGATGTAACATGTTCTGATCCACAACAAAACCCTTATGAAAATTAACCATGATTTTACTACACCTAAAGAAAAAAAACACATTCAGACGAATTGAGATATTTAAGGTGCAGTGTGTACATTTTAGCAGCATCTAGCTCTACATGTCTGTAAAGCAGTTTGTCCATTTAGGGCCACTGTAGAAACATGGCAGCACAAATTGGTGACTTCCATGTGGGGACCCGCAGTGTATGTACAAAGGTAATAAAAATGTAATGGTTCATTGTGTAAGATCTTTATACACCACTGAAAACATAGTTATATATATATTATATTTCCTTTCTGTCAATAGATTGTTCTGTACACAATAGAATGTACAGAAACATTTCTGCAGCATTGAAGGTCCCAATGAGCACAGTGGCCTTCATCATCTGTAAATGGAAGAAGTTTGGAAGAACCAGGACTCTTCCTAGAGTGATCGGGGGAGAAGAGCCTTAGTCAGGGAAGTGAACAAGAACCCAATGATCGCTCTGAAAGAGATCCAGTGTTTCTCTGTGGAGAGAAGAACAACCATCTCTGCAGCACTGCACCAATCAGATCTGTATGGTAGAGTGTTCAGACAGAAGGTAAAAGGCACATGACAGCCTACCTGGAGTTTGCCAAAAGGCACTTGAAGGACTCTCAGACCATGAGAAACTAAATTCTTGGCCTGAATGCCAAACGTCATGTCTGGTGGAAACCAAGCACCGCTCATCACCTGACCAACACCATCCCTACAGTGAACCATGGTGGAGCAGCATCATCCTGTGGGGATGTTTTTCAGCAACAGGAACTGGGAGACTCGTCTGGATCTAAGGAAAGATGAATACAGCAATGTACAGAGACATCCTTGATGAAAACCTGCTCCAGAGTGCTCTGGACCTCAGACTGTAGCAACGGTTCATCTTTTAACAGGACAACGACCCTAAGCACACAGCCAAGATAACCAAGAAATGTCTACAGGGAAACTCTGTGAATGTGCTTGAGTTGCCCAGACAGAGCCCAGACTTGAACCAGACTGAACATCTCTGGAGAGATCTGAACATGACTGTGCACCAACGCTCCCTATCCAACCTGATGGAGCTTGAGAGGTCCTGCAAAGAAGAATGGGAGAAACTGACAAAAATAGGTGTGACAAGCTTGTAGCATAAAAAACTCACAAAGACTTGAGGCTGTAATTGGTGCCAAAAAGTATTTATGCATGATTTTTTTTTCTCTCGTTTTTTATTTGTAATACTTTTGCAAAAATTTGAATTCTTTTACATTGTCATTATGGTATATTGTTTGTAGAATATTGAGGAAAATTTTAATCCATTTTGCAATAAGGCTGTAACATAACAAAATGTAAAAAAGTGAAGTGCTGTGAATACTTTCCTGAAGCACTGTAAAGACGTGCTCTGCTGTGTGGTTTTTATCAGAACTAGCATTAACTTCTTGAACAATTTGAGTTACAGTAGCTCGTCTGTTGGATCGGATCACACGGACCAGCCTTCACTCCCCACATGCATCAGTGAGCCTTGGCTGTCCATGAGCCTGTCACCGGTTCACCACTGTTCCTTCTTTGATCCGCTTTTGATAGATACTGACCACTGCAGAGCAAGAACACCCCACAAGAGCTGCAGTTTTGGAGATGCTCTGATCCAGTCGTCTATTCATTACAATTTGGTCCTTGTCAAACTTGCTCAAATCCTTACACTTGCCTATTTTTCCTGCTTCTAACACATCAACTTTGAGGACAAAATGTTCACTTGCTGCCTGATACATCATACCCACTAACAGGTGATGAAGAGATAATTAGTGTTATTCACTTCACCTGTCAGTGCTCATGATGTTATGCCTGATTGGTGTATAATATGCAATAAACACATTTAATATTACATATATTAGCAAATGTAATATTGAACAACACTCTTAAGTTAAAGGTGAATCCTTTATTTCACTTGCTTTAGTATATTAGTCAAAACATTAAAATAAATGTACTTCTTTACAGCACTACTAAATTGTTTAAAATGCACATTTAAATTAAACTATTTATTATTTATTTTTATTAAACTATTCATTATTATTATTTATTACTATTAGCCATTACTACAAAGTGTATATTTAAAAAGTGCACTTGAATGTGTTAAGAAACAGTCATGAAGGTGTATACTTTTAGGTGTAATTAAGTGGCCTTTAATTTTAATAATAGACTATATTATCCACATGTTTGAACATATACTTCATTATATATGTCTCTAACAAACAATGAAATTACAGATATGTGACCCTGGACCACAAAACCAACCAAAAAATCTTAAGTAGCACAGGTATATTTGTAGCAATAGCCAACAATACATTGTATGGGTCAAAATGATCGATTCTTCTTTTAAAAAATCATTAGGATATTAAGTAAAGATTATGTTTCATGAAGATATTTTGTAAATTTCCTACCATAAATAAAAAAAACAAAATTTTTGATTAGTGATATGCATTGCTAGCTTCATTTGCATCCTCAGATTTCAGATTTTCAAATAGAAATTAAAAAAATGATCCTTATGACTGGTTTTGTGATCCAGGGTCACATATATCTTCACATTTATTGTTATGACCCTTCATAGGTTGTTAAAAGTGTAGGGACTGAGAAGGGAAACATCAGACCAATTCGGACATTGCCAACCTTACACTCATCCACTGGGGAGGATGAAGGGAACTTGGATAAAGGAAAGAAAGCAACAAAACCAAAAGAAATCTTACAAACAAATTTTGGTCTAATCCTAAACTAAAGTAAAGAAAAATATGAAAAGGAAAAATATATTCAAGTCCGAGACGTCGAAACTCAGCTACACTAACCAAAACAAACAAACAAACAAACAAAAAAAAAAAAAAAAAAAAAAACTGAAGGTGGCACAAAGCCTAGTGTGTCTAAAAAGCAAAGTCAACTGTGCACCATGTATGTACACGTGACATAACTTACCTACGCCTTCACCTCCATCCAGTTTTAACACATCTTTGAAAAGCATTTTGAACCTCTCAGACGGAACGGATAATGAGTTTCAGGACAGCCAGATACTGTAGAACTGTAGGTAAGCTGTTTTACATGGCAGTCAAACCACATTACAAACAATAATCTAATCTAATAATCTAATTTACTTCATTATCTAGCACGCTAAACATCAGTCAGCAAACGCGATTGAAGAACAACCCCCTCACATCATCACACCCATCAGCTCGTCCCGTATGATTGACAAGTGAGACGACCAATCCACACGTCACCTGCGAAAGTGAAAGTAAGAGGGACCGAGACAAAAAAGAACGGGAAAACGGCAGAGGAAGAGAAAAGACTCAGAGAAAAGAATACAGAGACGAAAAATTACTCAAAAACATAACAATATTAGCAATTGCTTTATATGTCCATATCTGACCATGTCTGACCTGTTTAAAGGGGGGCAGCCATGGCCTAATGGTTAGGGAGTCGTGCTTGTTACGGAAAGATTGTGGCTTCGAGTCCCAAGTCCAGCAGGGATTGAAAGTGGTAGGACTGAATAACCAGTGCCCTCTCCACCCTCAATACCATGACTGAGGAGAGTCCCCTGAGCAAGGCACTTAACCCCCAACTGCTTCCCAGGCACAGCAGCAATAGTAATATGGGATGGATTAAATGCAGAGCACAAATTCAGAGTATGGGTCACCATACTTAGCCACATATCATGTAATTTCCTTTTTTTAAACACACCCAAAGGTTAACAGAAACTCTTCCCTCTTAAAACACTCACCAGGAAGAGACTCATTAGTTCTCCTTTCTGTCGTTCTCTCTTCTGTCTTTACTAAAGAAAACAAAGAATCGTGAAGAACAAAAAGAAACACCTTAAGGATTTTTGGGACGTTTGTTTATGAACAGACAGCAGATCTTTGTGATTCATTTTTGAAACCGTCAATCAGAAAGTGAAAGTAAAGTTTCGACTGCTGGAGCTCAAACTGTGAAAATGGATTCACTATCTGTAGAAGAGCTTTCTTGTCCCGTGTGCTGTGAAATCTTCAAGAATCCTGTTGTTTTATCATGTAGTCACAGTGTCTGTAAAGAGTGTCTTCAACAGTTCTGGAGAACCAAGAAAACTCAGGAGTGTCCTGTCTGCAGGAGAAGATCCTCAAAAACCGAACCTCCAGTTAATCTTGCATTAAAAAATTTGTGTGAGTTGTTCCTGAAGAGATCAGGATCTGATGAGATCTGCAGTTTACACAGTGAGAAACTCAAACTCTTCTGTCTGGAGGACAAACAGCCGCTGTGTGTAGTGTGCAGAGATTCAAAACAACACGACAATCATAAATTCAGACCAATCGGTGAAGTGGTTTCATCATACAAGGTAAGACAAATGAGTTTTTGAACTTCCTGTTAAAAAGTCCTATTTAAGTGTTGATTTGATTGAACAGGACTGCAGTGATCTGAACCCCATTATCAATGCAGTTTCACAGATTTGGTGAATCAGTAACTATGGGGGCAAAACATTTTTACACATGCTCAGTTGGTATTTAATAAGCATTTTACTTCAATAAATAACTTTTCCTTTTACAAACTGTAATTTGCATTTTCACTGTAACAAACTGTATCATTATGGATCATATCACTGTATCGTCTTCTCTTCTTTTTTCACTCTAATCTGGTGTTTTATGTATTTTTATTTTGTTTAATTCTAGGAGGAGCTCAATACAGCACTGAAATCATTACAGGAGAAACTAAAACACAATGAAAAAATGAAAGGAGAGTTTAAGAAAACAGTTCAACACATCAAGGTGAGGAAACAGAATCAGAGTCATTTTCATTACAGCTGTAGGATCACTATATACAGTTATGATCTGATATATTTAATATAATGGACTCCAGTTGATTATTTTTGTAAATGATGATCATCAATCTGCTTCTGGATCTGTTATATGTCTGTATCTGAGTTGATTGTGTTGATGTGTGTTGATGGAGATGATTGAAGTGAATGTGGTTTGATTTCAGTCTCAAGCTGAGCACACAGAGCGTCAGATTAAACAGCAGTTTGAGAAGCTTCATCAGTTTCTCAGAGATGAAGAAGAAGCTACAATCACTGCACTGAGGGAGGAAGAGGAGCAGAAGAAGCAGATGATGAAGGAGAAGCTGGAGGAGATCAACAGACACATCTCAGCTCTTTCACACACAATCAAAGACACGGAGGAGATGATGAAAGCCAGTGATGTCTGCTTTCTAAAGGTCTGATTTCAGATCATTGATTGATTGATTGATTGATTGATTGAGTTGTTGATGATCAATGGTGTGTTTGTTCTGCAGGAGTTTCCAGTCTCAATGGAAAGGTGAGTGATCTGCTGGTGTCTCTGGTCTCTCTGCTTCTGATCCAAATCCACTGCAGTTCTGACTCCTGAATGTTCTTCCAGAGTCCAGATCTCACAGCCGGATCCACAGACGCCTTCTGGAGCTTTGATTCATGTGCCACGTTACTTGGGCAACCTGCCGTTCAGAGTCTGGAAGAAGATGCAGGACATCGTCCAGAACAGTGAGTCTGACTGCAGAACATCTGAGCTCACACACACACACTGGAAATGATGCATGATGGGGAATATTTACAGATTTCAGCATTATGTGTGAATAAACAGATGATCTACTGCACCAAAATCAGCAGATCACTTTTAGAAATAATGAATCCCAGAATTCAATATGCTTGACCTTCATTTTCAGTGTAATTAAAGACACAGAAGTGATTTCAGCTGTTTTTAAGACAGTTTATTTGATCAAACTGACAAAAATCTTTACACACACACAAAATATTCTATGTTTATATATTTTCTTGTTTTATCTATATTTAAATTTGGGTTTATTTTTACATTTTAGTGTCAAATTTAATATGTATAATTATAAATAATTTTATTTCAGTTTTGCTTCAAGTGCTTCAAGTTATGAAGTTAGGCCATGAATGCCCCATGCCTAATTTTCGCTTCAAGTACTTTCGATTCCCGCAAGTTAATTTATGTTTAGTTGCCAAACAACTTTTCTCATTTGCATTTAATTTTAATTGTTAGATTTTCATTTAATAATTATTAGTTTTATTTAAGCTTTATTTTAAAAAAAATAATATTAATATTTTTAGTTGTAGTTTTTGTTAACAATATCAGCAAGATTATTATATGATTGCATTACTGTATAATAATACCTACTGTGTGTTTTTGTAATAAATAAGCAGAGCTTTGATTCATACGAGAGAAACACTGAGGAAAATTATATAGATATAAACTTTATTTCTTCTGTATTATTATAGTTTATCTGATTTGAATATGACAGCACTGTGTAAAGTTCTGTACAAAGGCAACATTTTGTATTAAAAGCAGCTTCTCACTATAATTGAATATAAATGACAGCATAAATCAAATGAATATCTTTTCAGTATGTGATCATTCAGTGTTTCTGATTTAACTTTCAGTATTGATAAATCACACAGAGAATGACTGACAGTGATGAGAGGAAAATGTCTGATGTGTTTGATCAACAGGACGAGTGTCATAATTCATAATCATCTGTGTTTGGTTCACTCTTGATCATTATATGAACATCAGAATAACAGCATCTGTTGATTGTGTCTCATCAGCTCCTGTGATTCTGGATCCAAACACTGCAAATCCACGTCTCATTGTGTCTGATGATCTGACCAGTGTGAGATACAGCAGGATCAATCAACCTGTTCCTGATAATCCAGAGAGATTTGACTTTTATTCCTGTGTTTTGGGTTCAGAGGGTTTTAACTCAGGAACACACTGCTGGGATGTGGAGGTTAAACAGAGTTCAGTCTGGAGTCTTGGAGTAACTACAGCATCAAACCAGAGGAAGGGATATGATTTCTTTAAGACTGATGTCTGGTGTGTGTGGTATGATCCGTACGGAGTGTCTCCAGGTTCTGGTTTTCGTGTTAAACAGAATCTTTATCGTGTGAGAGTGAATCTGGACTATGACAGAGGAACGGTGTCATTCTCTGATCCTGTAACTAACACACATCTACACACATTCACAACCACCTTCACTCACACACTCACACCATTCTTCTGGTGTTATTATTCTTCCTCTCTGAGGATCTTAGTGATCAATAGTCAGTAATCGTTACTCCTGTAGGTCTGGATCTTCCTGCTTTCATCTTTCATTATGATTCAATATTTAATCACATGAGTAAGAGACTGTTGATCTGAATATCAGATCAGAAAACAAGTAAATTTATTCATCTTTAAAAAAAAAAAATACAAAATACATGAAGCGTTCAAATAAATCATGTGAATCATATCTGAGCAATAAGAAACAATGATGTGTCATGAATCCCTGCCCATAACATACTAGCAACCACACAGCAAGTGCCTAGCAACCACTCAAAACACCCTAGCAACCGTGTAGCTTGAAAGTAGCTTAAACAGTCTCTAAATGTAGCTGAAGAGGTTGAGGTCATAATGGTGAGTTCACTGATCAATATAAATATAAATATAAATATAAATATAAATATAAATATAAATATAAATATAAATATAAATATATCAGTGGGAGAGTGTTGTAATCCCATAACAGCCTAGCAACTTACACAGCAAGTGCCTAGCAATATTTTGTTGGTTTTCCATGTGTTC
>NW_026128257.1:0-11311 GCF_022985175.1 Labeo rohita
ATCGAACAGACCTGGTCGGAAGCGCCAGCTCGTCGAGAACCCCTTGCTTTGCTATTAGTCACGACAGAAAAAGGAGGAAGCGCACCGTTCCTGGAGACACTGCAATACCAGGCCGATGCGTGGAGTGGACGGAGCAAGCCCCGGCTCCAGCTCCGTGATCCAAAAATCAATTTAATATGTAGTCCCCGGGTAGGGGACGTATCAGATATTAAACTGATAAGAACAGATACTACACTTGATCTTAGCCAAAAGGCCGAGAAGCGATGGCGCCGAGAGGCAGCGGGGAGGAAGCCGGAAACAGCGACGCCGGTCTCGGCCGCGGGCGGCCGCAGAGACCCCACACGCCGGGGGACGGTGGCACCCACCCCCGCCTCCAACGTGACCGAGCCCCGCCCGATCGGCCTGGCGGCGGCTCTGCAGCGATGGAACGTACGGCGTCGCTCGTAACTCCCGAACGGTTTGTCGCAGAGCCAAGTGCCTCGTGTCATCGGAATGCTTGGCTCGAGACGAACGAGAGGCAGGTCTCGGACGGGCCGGGCGTTCTGGCGAAATTTTCGGCTATTTTGGATTTTGTTGAAAACCTACTTTTGCAAGCTAGCGCTAGGCATTGGGCCCGGTCCGGCCCAGAGCGGCGCGGAAAGGTTCTCTGGAGTCCGACTGTCCGAGGCGATCCAAGAAAAGCGGAAATTTCCATTCACCTCGGCGAGGGCACCCCAAAACGTTCGCAGGTCGCGTGGCCGAGTTTGCGAAAATGGCTCTAACTCTCCGGAGGAATGAGATCATTTCAGCCAAATCGCTACACCTACGTACGGGCCCGGTCTGTGGTCAGGTGCAAAGGGGCGCTGCGGCTGGCCACTTGGTGGCGCTGTAAGATGAAAAGAAAATGGGGGGAAAGGGTACAAAAAGGACAGCCAAACAAACACGCAAACAGCTACGCAACGCTCAGCCCGTGGGAAATTTGAACTGAACCGGCCACCAGGGGGCAACTTTTCAAGAGACAGAAGCCCCCGCTCTGAGCGACTCCTTGACCCACAGGTCACCCAAAAAGGAAACAACAACGGCCACCGAAACCCAACCCATCGGCTTCTTTTCAACCAAAGAGACACAGGGGAGAGCGCGAACGCAGTCCCCCACTACCATAAATTATGCAGTCGAGATTCCCACATTTGGGGAATTCGCAGGGGTCAGCACGGCCGGAGTGCAATGGACGAGCCTCGCCCTGGGTGAACCACCTTCTTGATCATGGTGTCTCCCCTGCCAGGTAAGTATGAAGGCCCAGGCCGCCTGTCAGAGGGACCACTTCCCCATCTACCCTCCTGATCAACGGTGACCCACCCCAAGCAAAGGGAGGACGGGCACCTCGCGTCGCTGGCCTGCGCTGTGCGTGACCAGCCCTGGACAATTAAGGCGACTCCCGGTAATCAAACACACCTGATTGGAGATGGGCGTGTCAGAGGAGAGGTCTCGAGAGGCGGGAACCGACCACAGCAGCACCCCCATCATGTTGCTCGGCTGTTAGCCACGACAAGCGCACCGCTCCTGGAGACACTGCAGCACCAGCTTCTGGACCAGCGCTACCCGGCCCTGGACACGTAAGGCGACTCCCACCCTGTTACAGCCGACTCCCCGCAATCGAACAGACCTGGTCGGAAGCGCCAGCTCGTCGAGAACCCCTTGCTTTGCTATTAGTCACGACAGAAAAAGGAGGAAGCGCACCGTTCCTGGAGACACTGCAATACCAGGCCGATGCGTGGAGTGGACGGAGCAAGCCCCGGCTCCAGCTCCGTGATCCAAAAATCAATTTAATATGTAGTCCCCGGGTAGGGGACGTATCAGATATTAAACTGATAAGAACATTTTTTTTTTTGTTTTGAGCAGTTTTATTGTCACCATTTTCCATTTATACACACACATTTTTCATTTTAGTACACTTTTAAAACAAGCAAAAGGTCATGATACACAAGGTTAAAAAAAAAAAAATACATTCTTTGATAAAAAAGAAACTTTTAAAACCATTGTGTTGTCTTGTTTTAAAAGTCCATGTTTAAATGTCTTTAAAAGGCGTGTGCATTACAAGGGTAAAATACAAATTTTAAAATAATAAACAAACATCGTCATTAAAACACAATAAAACCATCAGTTAATTGTCTTAAAAGTCATCTGTTGTGCAAGACCGGGGGTGAGCCCTTGACAAGTCGGTCTTCACCCCGCTCTCCAGAACAGGGATGTGAAATGGTGTTTTATGAGCTCAGCGGAGATCCCCTCTCCTCCGGCCCGCTGGCCCGCTGTTCCCGTAGCCAGAGTGGTGAGGGTGCATCTACGGGCGGCCAGGGTCGGTGGCGGCCGGGACCTTTCCGTGCAACCCCCGGCCCCCTCGTCCGAATATCGTCGTCCGGTACCCCTGCAGCATTGATGTTACCTTTAGCTCGCATGCATGGAGGGGTACCGTAACGCGCTTCCCCACCAGCAGGTTCCTGGTGGCCCAGATGGCATCCTTAATAACGTTGAGGGTGAGCCAGAGCGAGGTAAATTCCTGTGCTGTCAAATCCTTCAAGCCCCGACCCACCCCAAGGATGGCGAGCTGGTACCCTATCTGGGCCCCACCCGCTGGTAGGCACGGGAAATACAGGGGGCCGGTCTTGGCCCACAGGTCCCGCGCAGCGCCGCACTCCCAGAGCAGATGTCGAACGGTCTCCGGGAAGTTGCATCCGGGCCGTGGGCAAATCGGGTTTTTGGCCATGCCTCTGGAGTGCATAACCGCCCTGACCGGGAGGATCTCATGAGCCACCATCCACGATAGGTCCTTGTGCCTGTTCTGGAGAGCGGGGTGAGCAGCGTTCCTCCACACTTGTGTGGCCTCACGTAATGTGAGGCCTGGAACTGGACTCACCGGTTCCCGGTCCTGCACGAAAGAGACAAGATGCTTGTGATTAGTTAAAATGGTGACATCCTGCTGTTCTAAAAGGTATTTCTTTAAAAACGTTTTGATAAAACTATACTCTTTGGGCAAATTAAAAGACACTGGGCTTTTCAGGTCAACAGGTAAAATCTTCAGAGTCCTTAAGTAAGACCCCATCCAAAATCGCGTCATGGCAGCCGTCTTGTTGTCTTCGGATGGGGTCAAAGCATACTTTATGTGCAGGGCGGTGAAGCGGCTGCCTAAAAACAGGTGGGGGTCTGGGAGTCCTTTTCCACCATTTTCTGGCTTCTTCTTCACTATATCCCTCTTCAGGCGCTCCCACTTGGACCCCCACAGAAAATAAAACACCGCCCTGTCCAGATCCAGCAGAAATTTCCTTGTGGGGCTAAAAACAGAACACACCAATAAAAGCAAAGGTAAGATAACAGCTTTAAAAATTAAAACTTTACCTTCAATGGTCAGCTGTCGTAGTCCCCAAAACCCCAGTCTTTTCCTAACTTTCCCTAACAAGTCAGTCCAGTTCTCCCGTCCACCTCCCTCTTTATCAAATTTCACACCTAAAATCTTAAAATTTGTCTCTTTAAAATCTATATCCAGTCTACCTATGTCTACTCTGTCCCACGGCCCGAAGAGCTGGGCCTCGGACTTATTTCTATTGAGCTTCGCGCCCGAGGCCCGACCGTACCAGTCAGTCAAGTCCAATGCTCTTCGTACAGATAAAACGTCCGTGGCTAAAAGAGTTACGTCATCCATGTATAAAGCACAGGTCGCCGTTAGTCCACCCGTCCCAGGAACGTCTAGTCCTTTGATCCATTTATCCCTTCTCAAGATCTGTGCCAGTGGCTCAATACAGGCCACATACAAAAGAGGAGATAAAGGACATCCCTGACGGACGCCGCTGTAGATATTCACAGCTTTAGAGAGATGCCCATTTACTAAAATTTTGCTGACTAGACCCTTATACAGCAATCCCACCCAGGCTATAAACCTCTCTGGGAAGCCCATTTTTTGCAGTACCTGGAAAAGGTACTGGTGCGAGACTCTGTCGAATGCTTTTTCAAAATCTAAATTTAGGACTACTAGCCGAATATTTCTGTCTCTCGCATAACAGATGGCGTCTCTAATCAGCACTAGGCTGTCTGTTATCTTTCTTCCAGACACAGCGCAGGCTTGATCCGGGTGGATCACGTCCTCTAAAACAGTTGACATTCGTTTAGCTAAAATCTTACTAAAAAGTTTACAATCAAAATTTAAAAGAGTAATAGGTCGCCAGTTTTTTAAGTCAGTCTTGTCTCCTTTTTTTTCCAGTAACGTCACTATCCCTATTCTAAAACTGTCGGGGAGTCTGTCAAATGTTTCAAGCTCTTTAAAAACAGTAAGTAAGTCGTGCCCTAAAATATCCCAAAACGTCACATAAAACTCTAAGGGTAATCCGTCCAGTCCTGGGGATTTCCCCCGCTTAAAACCTCTAAGAGCTTCCTGTATTTCTAAAAGGGTAAAATCTTGGGATAAAAGCGTGTGTTGCCCCTCCAACTTTTTTCCTATAAAAGACAACACTTCTTGTAAAATATCATTATTTATTTCTTTAAAACTGTACAGGTCCTCATAAAATGTTTCTATTTTATTTAGGATCCCTTTTGTGGTGTTTAGCTCCCTCCCTTCTGCTTTTAAAGTTGAAATTGCCCCTCCCCGTTTTATGACCCTTTTAAAAAAGTATCTAGTACATTTTTCGCCTTCTTCTACCTCTTTTTCTTTGCTTCTTAAAATAATTCCTTTACTTTTAATTTTAGAAGAGACTGACATTTCTCTTTTGACCTCATTTATTTCTTCGCTAAAATCAAAACCGTTGTTTAAAAGGTTAAAATACCTCTGTAATCTCTTCTGCAGCCCCATCATGCGATTTTCCTCCTTTTTCTTTTTTTCCCTCCCTATCTTGCTAAAAAAGGCTTTTGTCCGTCCTTTTACCATTTCCCACCATTGTGCTCGTGTCTCATAAAAGTCTTGGAGAGTTTGCCATTGGCTAAACTGCTCCCTGTATTCCTTACCTATCTCCTCATCCTCTAACAGGGAGCAGTTTAGCTTCCACAAACCTCCACCTACAGTCACACCAACAGGAAGTGATAGGGTGCAGGACAGCATGGAGTGATCTGAGAAAAAGAGGGGGGTTAATCTAGCATCGGTTGGCGGGAAGTCACGTGTAAAAACATAATCTATTCGAGAGGCTCTGGTACCATCACCACTGAACCAGGTGTAGCCCTCCTCTCTTTGATGCAGTGTTCTAAAACAGTCAACTAATTTAAAATCTTTGATTAAACCCTGTAATAAAACCGATGTTTTATCCACCCTAAAATCCTCTGTTGTCCTTTTCCTGTCTTTCTGAGATAAAACACAATTAAAATCCCCTGCCACTACTAGGGGGACTCTGCCTAGCATATGGGGCTGCAGGTCTTCTAAAAGTTCATACCTCTCGTCTTTTCCCGTAAAACCGTATACGTTAAGAACATTAAAATCTTTACCTAAAAAAGTCAGTTTTGCTAAAATTGCCCGCCCATCTCTCACCACTGTGCTACCCTTCACCAAGATATGAGAGTTATTGATTAAAATGGCAACACCGTCATTCTTGTTAAAATTTGACCCACTCCAAATGGAAGGGCCTTGGGTCCACAACTCCTCCCACCTCCTGTAGTTTTTTAAAAAGGGTAAACCACATTCTTGTATTAAAAGCACATCTGACTTAAAAGACTTTAAAAAAGATAAAATGCTCTGTGCTCGTAAGATGGACTTCACACTTCTCACGTTGATGGTGGAGAAGGTGAGTGCCATGAGCAGAATTAAAAGGTATGAACTTATCTTTTGTCTGGAGAGTTAAAAGTGAAGCAAAATTACAAAGGCAAACATTAAAAACAATTTAAAATCATATATTGACTTGTGTCACTTGCTCCTCTCTTAACCCAGGAGATCCTGGATCAGGAGGGCAAGTGCTCGATTCCTCAAAAGCCGCAGAGGGAGTCTCTTGTGGCTCTTTCGGTGTCGATGTTCTTAGCTTTATGTGCAAAAAAGACACTTCATTAGGGGATTCTGCGGGCCACATACGCTCCAGATCTTCTGAGGAGGAACTATCTGGATGATGCGCTACCCTCAGTTTTTTCTCCATTTCGAACAATGGAGATCCCGCAGGTCTTTTCTGCACCTGAGCATTTGGAAGTGAACAGTCAGTTTCACTCCCACTTGAGACTGTTTGGAGAGAGGAATCTGTCTCCTCCTCACCCTCTATAACTTGATCTTTTCTTTCTGGGGAGGATGAGACTTCCTCTCCCACCATGTCTGACTCCGCCCCATTTGCCGCCCCACTTCTTCCTTCCTGTCCAGTCCCTGAGGTTGGCTGGAGATTTAAATCTCCCGCCAAAACCTCAGGCCCCGCCTCCTTGTCTGTTTGATCCTCCATTTTCTCCACCTGTGGGGCGGCCATCTTGTTTGCTTTCAATTTGTTGGCAAAACTTTTAGGGCAGTCTCTGTAGAGATGATTTGTTTCTCCACAAAGATTACACCGTCTGCCATTGGTACAATCATCAAAACTGTGACCAATTTCTCTGCACTTCCCACACACTAACTCTTGGCATGCTTCAGCTAGATGCCCAACCCTTCCGCACTTTCTGCATAATTTAGGCATTCCCTGATAGTGTATGTAGCCTCTGTTTTCTCCCAGCACAATCATAGAAGGTAGATGTTTCAGGCCCTGGTAGCCCCCAGCGTCTTCCCATTGTTTAATGGGAATTCGCCAGGAGCATGTCCAGATGCCGTCTTCATCTAGCACTTTAACAGGCTGGCCTCGAACAGTGCAAAATCTGCCCAACCAAACGCAAATATCATCTCCAGTCACCGTTTCATTGAACATCCTGACAATCACAGTTTTCAGTGTGTTATCAGAAAGTTTCTCCACAGCGAACATGGAGAACTGGGCCTTAACAGTATCAAACCTTTGCCAAAAGTCATTTAGCAGAGAAGCAGTTTTAAAACTCACATCAAATCCTTTGTTCTGGGGCAGAGTCATCAAACAGTTCAAGTCTTCAGGTTTAAAAGCTAAGGTCTTTTGGATCAGCTTCCTGGAAAAGTCCATGCGGGACATTCCCAGGAGCTTCCCCTCAACCTCTCTAAATAAAAAACGAACGCTGTGGTGCCTCCGCACGCCGGCACGAGCAGCCGACATGGTGGAGGCACCCACAGCCTAAAACCAAAAAAAAAAAAAAAAAAACCTTAAAACACAATAAATACAACAATAAATAAGTTAAAAAACCTTACCTTAAAACAGCCTGTCTGTAAAAACAGCAAGAGCAGCAGATGTACCTCCTGAGGGTTGTGGGGCCCGAGACACCACGAATCTCGAGCCAAGAAACCTCCAAGAGGCGATCGCGACTCAACCGTGTGACCAGACACTTGATCTTAGCCAAAAGGCCGAGAAGCGATGGCGCCGAGAGGCAGCGGGGAGGAAGCCGGAAACAGCGACGCCGGTCTCGGCCGCGGGCGGCCGCAGAGACCCCACACGCCGGGGGACGGTGGCACCCACCCCCGCCTCCAACGTGACCGAGCCCCGCCCCGATCGGCCTGGCGGCGGCTCTGCAGCGATGGAACGTACGGCGTCGCTCGTAACTCCCGAACGGTTTGTCGCAGAGCCAAGTGCCTCGTGTCATCGGAATGCTTGGCTCGAGACGAACGAGAGGCAGGTCTCGGACGGGCCGGGCGTTCTGGCGAAATTTTCGGCTATTTTGGATTTTGTTGAAAACCTACTTTTGCAAGCTAGCGCTAGGCATTGGGCCCGGTCCGGCCCAGAGCGGCGCGGAAAGGTTCTCTGGAGTCCGACTGTCCGAGGCGATCCAAGAAAAGCGGAAATTTCCATTCACCTCGGCGAGGGCACCCCAAAACGTTCGCAGGTCGCGTGGCCGAGTTTGCGAAAATGGCTCTAACTCTCCGGAGGAATGAGATCATTTCAGCCAAATCGCTACACCTACGTACGGGCCCGGTCTGTGGTCAGGTGCAAAGGGGCGCTGCGGCTGGCCACTTGGTGGCGCTGTAAGATGAAAAGAAAATGGGGGGAAAGGGTACAAAAAGGACAGCCAAACAAACACGCAAACAGCTACGCAACGCTCAGCCCGTGGGAAATTTGAACTGAACCGGCCACCAGGGGGCAACTTTTCAAGAGACAGAAGCCCCCGCTCTGAGCGACTCCTTGACCCACAGGTCACCCAAAAAGGAAACAACAACGGCCACCGAAACCCAACCCATCGGCTTCTTTTCAACCAAAGAGACACAGGGGAGAGCGCGAACGCAGTCCCCCACTACCATAAATTATGCAGTCGAGATTCCCACATTTGGGGAATTCGCAGGGGTCAGCACGGCCGGAGTGCAATGGACGAGCCTCGCCCTGGGTGAACCACCTTCTTGATCATGGTGTCTCCCCTGCCAGGTAAGTATGAAGGCCCAGGCCGCCTGTCAGAGGGACCACTTCCCCATCTACCCTCCTGATCAACGGTGACCCACCCCAAGCAAAGGGAGGACGGGCACCTCGCCCTCGCTGGCCTGCGCTGTGCGTGACCAGCCCTGGACAATTAAGGCGAGGCCCGGTAATCAAACACACCTGATTGGAGATGGGCGTGTCAGAGGAGAGGTCTCGAGAGGCGGGAACCGACCACAGCAGCACCCCCATCATGTTGCTCGGCTGTTAGCCACGACAAGCGCACCGCTCCTGGAGACACTGCAGCACCAGCTTCTGGACCAGCGCTACCCGGCCCTGGACACGAGAGGCGGGAACTCCCACCCTGTTACCCCGATCTCCCGCAATCGAACAGACCTGGTCGGCGCACCGCTCCTGGAGACACTGCAGCACCAGCTTGGACCAGCGCTACCCGAGAACCCCTTGCTTTGCTACAGCCGACTCCCCGCAATCGAACAGACCTTACAGCTCGTGTGCGACAGAAAGACCTGGTCGGAAGCGCCAGCGCACCCCTTGCCTGGAGACACTGCAAAACCAGGCGCACCGTTCCTGGAGACACTGCAATACCAGGCCGATGCGTGGAGTGGACGGAGCAAGCCCCGGCTCCAGCTCCGTGATCCAAAAATCAATTTAATATGTAGTCCCCGGGTAGGGGACGTATCAGATATTAAACTGATAAGAACAGATACTACACTTGATCTTAGCCAAAAGGCCGAGAAGCGATGGCGCCGAGAGGCAGCGGGGAGGAAGCCGGAAACAGCGACGCCGGTCTCGGCCGCGGGCGGCCGCAGAGACCCCACACGCCGGGGACGGTGGCACCCACCCCCGCCTCCAACGTGACCGAGCCCCGCCCCGATCGGCCTGGCGGCGGCTCTGCAGCGATGGAACGTACGGCGTCGCTCGTAACTCCCGAACGGTTTGTCGCAGAGCCAAGTGCCTCGTGTCATCGGAATGCTTGGCTCGAGACGAACGAGAGGCAGGTCTCGGACGGGCCGGGCGTTCTGGCGAAATTTTCGGCTATTTTGGATTTTGTTGAAAACCTACTTTTGCAAGCTAGCGCTAGGCATTGGGCCCGGTCCGGCCCAGAGCGGCGCGGAAAGGTTCTCTGGAGTCCGACTGTCCGAGGCGATCCAAGAAAAGCGGAAATTTCCATTCACCTCGGCGAGGGCACCCCAAAACGTTCGCAGGTCGCGTGGCCGAGTTTGCGAAAATGGCTCTAACTCTCCGGAGGAATGAGATCATTTCAGCCAAATCGCTACACCTACGTACGGGCCCGGTCTGTGGTCAGGTGCAAAGGGGCGCTGCGGCTGGCCACTTGGTGGCGCTGTAAGATGAAAAGAAAATGGGGGGAAAGGGTACAAAAAGGACAGCCAAACAAACACGCAAACAGCTACGCAACGCTCAGCCCGTGGGAAATTTGAACTGAACCGGCCACCAGGGGGCAACTTTTCAAGAGACAGAAGCCCCCGCTCTGAGCGACTCCTTGACCCACAGGTCACCCCAAAAAGGAAACAACAACGGCCACCGAAACCCAACCCATCGGCTTCTTTTCAACCAAAGAGACACACCAAAGAGGGGAGAGCGCGAACGCAGTCCCCACTACCATAAATTATGCAGTCGAGATTCCCACATTTGGGGAATTCGCAGGGGTCAGCACGGCCGGAGTGCAATGGACGAGCCTCGCCCTGGGTGAACCACCTTCTTGATCATGGTGTCTCCCCTGCCAGGTAAGTATGAAGGCCCAGGCCGCCTGTCAGAGGGACCACTTCCCCATCTACCCTCCTGATCAACGGTGACCCACCCCAAGCAAAGGGAGGACGGGCACCTCGCGTCGCTGGCCTGCGCTGTGCGTGACCAGCCCTGGACAATTAAGGCGACTCCCGGTAATCAAACACACCTGATTGGAGATGGGCGTGTCAGAGGAGAGGTCTCGAGAGGCGGGAACCGACCACAGCAGCACCCCCATCATGTTGCTCGGCTGTTAGCCACGACAAGCGCACCGCTCCTGGAGACACTGCAGCACCAGCTTCTGGACCAGCGCTACCCGGCCCTGGACACGTAAGGCGACTCCCACCCTGTTACAGCCGACTCCCCGCAATCGAACAGACCTGGTCGGAAGCGCCAGCTCGTCGAGAACCCCTTGCTTTGCTATTAGTCACGACAGAAAAAGGAGGAAGCGCACCGTTCCTGGAGACACTGCAATACCAGGCCGATGCGTGGAGTGGACGGAGCAAGCCCCGGCTCCAGCTCCGTGATCCAAAAATCAATTTAATATGTAGTCCCCGGGTAGGGGACGTATCAGATATTAAACTGATAAGAAAAAGGGGGAAAAAGGGGGGGCCCGGTTTTTTTTTGGGGGGAAAAACCTTTTAAAAAAAAAAAAAAAAAAAATTTTTTAAAAGGGGGGGCCCTTTTTGGGGGAAAGGCCCTTAAAAATTTTTTACCCCCCTTTTAAAAAAAGGGAAAGGGGTTTTTTTTTGGGGGGCAAGGGTTTGGGGGAAAAAATTTTTAAAAAAAAAAAAACTGTTTTAAAAAAAAAAAAAGGGGGGGGGGGTTTTTCCCCCAAAAAAAAATTTCCCCCCCCCCAAAAAAAAAAGGGGGTTAAAATTTTAAAAATTTTTTTTTTGGGGGTTGGCCCCCAAAAAATTTTTAAAAAAAAAGGGAAAACCGGGGGGCCCGGGGGCCCCCCCCTTTTTTTTTGGGCCCCCAAACCCCCTTTTGGAAAGGGGGGGGTCCAAAGGCTTTCCCCCCCCAATTTAAAGGGGGGGAAAAATAATTTTTTAAAAAAAATTTTTTTAAAAAAAAAGGGGGGACTTTAGGAAGGGGGGGCCCCCCCAAAAAAAAGGGGGGGGGGTTTTTTCCCCGGGAAAAACCCGGGGGGGGGAAAAAAAAATTTTTTTGGG
>NW_026128258.1:0-11308 GCF_022985175.1 Labeo rohita
CTATATTGCTGCATGTTAGATTTAAATTAGATTAATAATGTCCATTTGGTTAGATTAATTATCATGAAAAATTTTAATTACTGGAGCTGAAATCTAATTTTTACACCACTTTTAAAATATTTTGTATAAGTATAATGTGTGGTGATTTTTAAATATTGTATTTCAATGTTGGCCTACCTTGCACTGTATACACATTTTCCCTTAGAAAATGAAATTATTTTTCATGTTTATTATTTATGAAACGGTATGTGTATGTGTGTGTATGTATGTATGTATATATATATATATATATATATATATATATATATACTGCATCTCAAAGAAATAATCAACAAATTAATAATTTTCCAAAATAAACATTACTTTCAGACCTTTTTTTATTGTAAATTTTGAAATATCATAAGCAATCAGATGAACCATACATTGGTTTATACCTAATATAAGCATTAAGTACTTCATAAAATTTTATCTTGTGTTCAATATTTTAGGTTGCGTGATTGTGGTCTAACAGAGGAAAGCTGTTCAGCTCTCACTACAGTCCTGAGATCAAACCCCAGTCTGAAAGAGCTTGACATGAGCAGCAATAATCTGCAAGATTCAGGAGTGATGAAACTGAAGAAAGCATTAGAAAATACAAACTGCACACTGGAGAAACTCAGGTAAAAAGGTTACGTAAATGTTTATTAGATTTTAATTATTTGAATTATTAACATTCTTTTTACTTTTGACATTTTTACATTTAACAAACAAAATAGATGCTTCTTTCAGCCAATGAATTGTTTTTCTTAGTGTTACTCATAAAAAGAGGAAAAATGTATTTATAGACTTATAGATATGGATATTGTGTAATAAATGTAGTTCTTCATATTTATTATGTATTTATTTTCTCTAGACTTTCAGACTGCAGTATCACTGAAGAAGGTTATAAAGCTCTGGCTTCAGCTCTGAGATCAAACCCTTCACACCTGATAGAGCTGGATCTCACAGGAAATGATCCTGGACAATCAGGAGTGAAGGAGCTGATGATTTACTACAGGATCCAAACTGTCAACTGAAGACACTGAGGTGAGATGTGATTAATTATAATCAAAAATTAATCATATAGGTAATTTACTTAAAAAAAAAAATATATTGTTTTAGTGAGAAAATATGGCTTTTAAAGTTAGTGATTTCAAGATTTCAAAAAATGAATTTTTAACAATATTGACTTTTCTTTCAATTGCATCTTAAATGGTGAGGTAAATGAATTGAGTCCTTCTTCATCTTCTCCTCTGCAGGTTTTTGAGTCCTGTTGCAGATGAAGCCTGTCAGTATGTGACTGGAATTGTGGGTGAAAACCCATTACTCCTGAGAGATTTGAATCTGAGTGAACGTGAACTAGGAGACACACAAGTGAATCAGATCACGGCTCTACTGCAGGATAAACACTGTAAACTCAAAGCTCTTAAGTAAGTATTTTTTATTATTGTATTATTTTATACTTGTATATGTAAAATATCTTCCACACATAACATTATTTTGATGTTATATTTTCATTTTTTTTTTTTTTTTTTTTTGGGGGGGGGATTAAAATGATCATTGTTGTTCAGTAAGAAAGGTTTTGAGATAAACTGAAGAATGTTTCCTGTCTTTGTTTTATTTTCTCTGCAGGCTGAATAATAACAGCATTACAGCAGAAGGTTGTGCTGCTCTGACTTCAGCATTTATTTCAAATCCTTCAAACCTGATAGAGCTGGATCTGAGTGGAAATAAACTACAGAACTCAGGAATTGAGAAGATCTGTCCTCTGTTGAAAAATGCACAATGCAAAATGGGAAAACTGAAGTGAGCATTTTCAAATCTACGTTTTAGCATGTTAATGTACATTTGTAAATGCCTATTTGATTATGACTACTGAGAATACTGAGGCTGAAATTTCTGTACTTGTATAGTACTATAACCTGTAACTGAATGTAAGTTAAGTAAAAGAGAATTAGATTATGATGTTCCAAGTAATTTGTCAGATGTTATTTATAAATCATGGTACTAGTATGATGATCTAACAAAGAATAAACTGAACTTAGCTGAGTTAAGTATAACAACTACTATTAACAACAACTACTTCTTTTTCTTCTTTTTATTAGACTTTCAGACTGCAGTATCACTGAAGAAGGTTATAAAGCTCTGGCTTCAGCTCTGAGATCAAACCCTTCACACCTGATAGAGCTGGATCTCACAGGAAATGATCCTGGACAATCAGGAGTGAAGGAGCTTAATAGTTTACTACAGGATAAGCGCTGTAAATTAAAAGACATCGGGTAATTTAAAAACTGTGAATACTTTAATTAGTAACTGCTCTTCAATCATACTTCAAACATCAATAATCAGTCAGCTATATCTTGTTTAGATCTAGTGGTTAATTAATCATCTTAAAATTAAACATAGCATATAACATGCAATATTAACATTGATAGGTATATGTTTTTATGTATCCATAAACATGTTGTATTAACAGCCTTGCAGATTAGTTACCAACACTTGTACCACACTAAACATAAAAACATAAACCTGGTGTGTGTGTGTGTGTATGTGTGTACCTGGTATTTACCATGTTATGAGGACCAAATGTCCCCACAAGGATAGTAATACCAGTAAAAATTTGACCATTTTTTTAGGGTCCCCATGAGGAAACAGGCTTATAAATCATGCAGAATTTTTTTTTGAGAAAGTATAAGTGTGCACAGTCTACTGTGAGATCTAGGTTTAGGTGTAAGGTAGGTGTAGGGCGAAAGAAAATATGGTTTGTACTAGTGTTAATTTCGTCACCTATTTTTAATTTAGTCTTAGTCTTAGTCTTGTGCCAAATGTCCTTGTTAGTTTTAGTCATATTTAGTCATTCACATATCTTTTTTTGTTAGTCAAGTTTTAGTCGACTAAAAGTCTCGTCATTTTAGTCTAGTTTTAGTCAAAAGAAAACTCAAGGTATCTTAGTCAAGTTTTAGTCGACTAAAAGTCTTTTAATTTTAGTCTAGTTTTAGTCAAAAAAGAACTCAATATATTTTAGTCTAGGTTTAGTCAAAAAATTTTAGTCTTTTTTTAAAATAACACATTATTACTGAGATTATTACTGATACACATTTCAGTAAAAAAAGTGTTTCACATATCTCAAACATTGGTTAAATGTCATAATTACCTGACAAAATACACTTGTTGAATGATTTTTGTTGAATGTAAATGTTAAACGTGTCTGGTTTTCAATTTCTGATTTAGGACCTATACATACCTATATATATATATATATATATATATATACCTATATAAACCTATATATATATATATATATAAAGTAAATTACCAACTGAATGCAGGTTATAAATGGTATTGCACACACATTATTGATGATATTTGGAGGAATATTAGCCTACATGTAATTGTTCAACTTGATTCCCTTACATATACATTTGCTTCTAAGCCTAATTACATTAATTTTGATTATGATGTGATTGTGACAGGGCGTAGAAAGAGGTTTCAGGTTGGGGGTGCTGAGTTTTTTCTGTCACCACTTTTGAATAAGAAACAATATCAAGGCTATAAAACTTGTCAAAACTCCGCAAATCACAAAAGTATCAGTGAGAACACTCGTTTAAACAGCGCTCTGAAGCTTGACTGCAGTGCACATCACATTTTTTACTTTATTGATACTGCTTTTAATCGTAATGCAACGGACCTGTCATCGGGACGTCATGTACAATAAAAGAACCTGCGCAGCGACAGGAAATATAATTTAACACAAAAAGCCTGCCTAGACGGTGGACTTGCGCGGCGTGTGGACGAATTCTTTCTACGCACACACTATTTTATTTCTTGATAACAGACCGCTGCTAACTATAACACACCGTTGCCATGAAAAACAGAGCGTTGCCAAGAACACACAGGATTCTAACCGTAGAGACGGAAGCGGAAGCAATGCAATCGTTTTTAACTCAATAAACTCCTTTTTAAATCATAATTTTGTGTCAAATTATTGATTTATTTGGTAGGTAGCCATGTAATAAGCGGGATCCGCTTCGCGTCGGGGTCCTAATCAGTCTGTTGGTGTTGTATTAGCTAACGTTACAACCGCCTCGCTCTACATTATCCTTTACATAATTTAACATAAAAATAAAACTTTTTAAATAGCCAACTCAAAGTGTTTATTACAAATAAATGTTAATGAAAAAACATGCATTTACAGCACCCCCACTTTCCGCGCCCGTGATGTGAAGACCCACACATGCATGCGGCAAAATAAGTTAACATAAAATATATATAACCTGCTTAATGTGCTAAAACACCATAGCTAACTGGTTGATTTACAGCGTAGATGCTGTAACTTGAGCAACAGCGCGAAGCCGCGAACTCGTTCTGAATATTTTAAAGCCGTATCAGCTGATGAAAAAGCAGAGACGATTGTAGACGAAAATGAAGAGGGATTTTATCTTAGTTTTTATTTTATGCAAAACATTTTCGTCTCGTCTTTTTTCGTCAACAATAATGCATGTTAATTTAGTCTTAATCAGCATTTTTGGACAGTGGTGCAGTCTTGTCATCGTCTCGTCTTAGTCATGAAAAAAAAGGTCGTTGACGAACATATTTCGTCTCGTCTCGTCTGACAAAATTAACACTAGTTTGTACAGTATAAAAACCATTACGCCTATGGAATGTCATCATAAAACATGGAAACACAACATGTGTGTGGGTGTGTGTGCATGTGTGTACCGCAGACCGGTCCCCACAATGAAAAAAATTATTAAAAATAGTAAACAATGTTTATCTGAAAGTGTAACGATGCAAACATGTTTTCTGTGAGGCCTAGGTTTAGGGTAAGGGTTGGGTTAGGGGATAGACAATATCGTTTAGTCAGTATAAAAACTATAGAAGTCTATGGAAATTCCCCACAATTCACAAAAGCAAACGTGTGTGTGTGTGTGTGTGTGCATGTGTGAATCAAAACTATTTGCATGTGATTATTAGATGTAGGGAGTGAGGGAAAATAGAAGCTAACAAAAATATTTAATGTAATTTTGTGTGTTTTTGTAGACTGAGCTTATCTGAAAACCTAGAAAATAAAACTGCAAACCTTGCTCTAATACACTAACTATACACTAAGTGGAAATGTTCTGTTTGCTGAGTTGGGTCTATAATAATCTAAAATTCTCTTCTACTTCCTATAGATTTTTGAAAAGTCCTGCTGCACAGGAAGCATGTGATCATCTCACTAAAATTTTGGCTACAAGTCCATTACTACTGAAAGAACTGGATCTGAGTGAAAATAAATTAGGAGACCTGGATTGGGAAAAACTATCTGCTCTTTTGATGGACTCTCATAGCAAGGTGGAAATAATGAAGTGAGTGAACATTTATACATTATATCTGCTCTGTTTAAGTACTACTAATGATTGTCAGTTGCATTAGTAGATATGAAGATCTGATGAGTGTTAGATATTTTTAAAGTACATTTTGCTTAAGTAAAATAAGATAAATAAAAAGTGCTGTTTTTTGTTTTTAGGTTGAATAATTGTAAGCTGACAGAGAAAAGCTGCCAAGTTCTAGCTACTGTTCTCTCCTCCAAACCCATCCTGAAAGAGATGAACCTGAACAACAGTCGTCTGCTGAACTCAGGAGTCAAACAGATCTGTGAGGGACTGAAGAATCCTGTGTGTGAGCTGAAGATACTCAAGTGAGTACATTTCCCTGTCAGCTACACTCAACATCACAGCAATCACAGAAATATGACATAATTGCAAACAGTATTTATATTTTTATATTATTTTCAGGCTCAGTAACTGTGATTTAACTGAGGAAGACTGTTCAGCTCTCACTTCAGTTCTCAGTTCAGACTCCAGCAGTCTGAAGGATCTTGACCTGAGCAATAATAATCTGAAGGATTCAGTGAATCTGCTGTCTAATGCACTGAAAGAGAACTGCAAACTAGAGAAACTTAGGTGAATTAATGTGTAAAAGTCACTAGGCCTATGGTTTGCCTCCATATTCAGCTATCTATTTTTGTATGGATTAGTTTGTGGAGTAACTGATTATTCAGATACATTTTACATTTTCATTCCATTTCTAGAGTTTCAGACTGCAGTATCACTGAAGAAGGTTATAAAGCTCTGGCTTCAGCTCTGAGATCAAACCCTTCCCACCTGATAGAGCTGGATCTCACAGGAAATGATCCTGGACAATCAGGAGTGAAGGAGCTTGATGATTTACTACAGGATGGACCCTTTACAAAAACGAGAATCAGGTCATAATTGTCTACAAATATCTTAAAATAAGACCGATCTGATATCAGCTTTACAAAAAATAGAAGCAGATGGGATAAATTAGCTGGAAGATGAATTTACAATTACAAAATAATGTAAAAACATAAATTTGTATAATATATTTGTGTAATAGATATTTTCTCAATAAAAACTGGAGACAGTTTTCATGATGATTCTCTCAATTCTCTTCTGCTTCCTGTAGGTTTTTGAAAAGTCCTGCTGCACAGGAAGCATGTGAGTACCTCACTAAAGTTTTGGGAACAAGTCCATTACTTCTGACAGAACTGGATCTGAGTAGAGATAAATTAGGAGACCTGGATTGGGAGAAGCTCTCTGCTCTTTTGATGGACTCTCATAGCAAACTGGAGAAAATTAAGTGAGTGAGCATGATTTATACATTATAATCTCTCTATTCACTATAAAGGACTGTCAGCCATATGTGTGAGCAGATATGAAGACCTGTTGATCTGGTGTGTGTTAAGTATGTGTTGAATAATAAATAATGCTGTTTTGTGTTCAGGCTAAATAATTGTAAGCTGACAGAGAAAAGCTGTTCAGTTCTAGCTACTGTTCTCTCCTCCAAAACCATCCAAGACATGGACCTGAACAACAGTCGTCTGCTGGACTCAGGAGTCAAAGAGATCTGTGAGGGACTGAAGAATCCTGTGTGTGAGCTGAAGATACTCAAGTGAGTACATTTCACCATCAGATACACTGACCATTGGAGGGATGTTATATATTTGTTCATTCTGATGCCTCCATAGATGGAGAAAAATGTAAGCGCCTGTTACACTTGTTGACTTAATGCATTTTCACTGACTGAATAACTATCTGATAATAAAATGTACAAGTGTAAATGCCATCCAGAACACATCTGAGACTACTTGCGATCTGATAAGTTATACCACTTGAAGAGGTGATTTGAGATGCATTTACACTTGGGCAGAAACATCTGGAAATACATCTTGTGGTTTAAGCCACATGAATTTCCATGAAGCACATACATGTATTTGTGGAGGCACATTTAAATATTTTTTTTTATTTTATTTATTTATTTATTTTTTACACAAATTCAGCATTTATTAGAAGCTCATGTGATTTTTTTTTTTTTTTTTTTTTTTTTTATTTTTATTAGTATTAGTGCACAACATACAACATACAGTAAACACAAAAACATCAATAGAACTGCAATGACAATAATCAAAAATGACAACCTGTATAATGTTAGTATTATGTGAGTAGCAGTAGTAGCAATTATAATAATAAATAATAAATAATAAAAACAGCAATGGTAATAGCAGTAATAATCAGAAATGGCAATCTGAATAATATTAGTAGTACTGGAATAGTAGTAGCAAACATAATAATAAATACAGCAATGGAACAACAATGGTAATAACAGTAAAGAAAATAATCAAAAATGACTAAATATTAGTAATAGTATTTGAATAGTACTAGCAAGTATATAATAATAATAATAATAATAATAATAGGAATAATAATACTAAATAATAATACTAAAGATGGTGATGATAACAATAATATTCTGTGATGACAGCAGCAGTAATGTCATTAATAATAACAGTAATAATAGTGATAGTAATAATAATTCCAATAACATTAATTAAAATAACACATACCTATACCCAACACATACCACATCTATCCTAACCTCTGTTTCAGTGGTTAAGGTGTTTTTTGTTTGTTTGTTTGTTTTTTTCCTCCTCCGCATTCACCGTAATAATACTATATGTATATGTATATGTATATATGCTTAAGCTGATGTGGTGCATTAAAATCAGCATGCAGTGCATTGAAAAACATGTGATATATGTTGGTTGCATATGTATATATGTATATTAATTTATATATTTTAATTATTTATACTTAGTATCATGATCTTCATTAAACCGTTACCGTCCTTACACAAAATATTATCCTATCAACACCATCTTATTACTGCTCAGTGTTTAAATGGTATTATTAATGATAATGATAGTAGTAATAATAATAATAATAATAATGAAAACACTCATAATATTACTAAAACCTTATATAAATATGCATAGTTCTATGTGAATAAATAATTAGGGTCAGTGTGTCAGATTTGTAAGAGTTGAATGAGGTCTGTGAATGTTGCGGATGCACATTTAAGTGGCAAAGTGTAAATGGAACATGAAAACACTGTCAGACAGCAATCTGGTTGTTTGAGATGCATCAAGAGACCAAATATGCCCATACATCTGTAGACTAATGTGTAAATTTTTATACAGAAATCATATTATCCATATTAAACCATATTATCTGTTTTTAGATACACAAAATAAACACTACAGAACTATATAATAGCTATAATAACACTGCTTTACATTTATGCTTTTCCTACATTTAGAATCAAATTTAAAACAAACTCAAACTACACATGAAACAATCATAGACTCTGTCTGACCATTAATAAATTGTAATTCATTAATCAATCCACACATAATGAAACACATAATGAGGTGGTTTACCTGTGACATTCAGGTCTGATGTCATTTGTCATATTTTGGTGATCATACTATTGTGTGGTAATTAATTTAAACCACAATGTGAAATTAAAATATAGTTTTTATTTTCTGCAGACTTTCAAACTGCAGTATCACTGAAGAAGGTTATAAAGCTCTGGCTTCAGCTCTGAGTTCAAACCCTTCACACCTGATAGAGCTGGATCTCACAGGAAATGATCCTGGACAATCAGGAGTGAAGCAGCTCAATGATTTACTACAGGATAAAAACTGTAACCTAAAACTGAGGTGAGTGTTCTTAAAATAATAAAGTGCAATTTTAGATAAAAAAAAAACTGTCAAAAAGACAAGCTTTGAAATGACTAAAGTTTATTTCACAACATTGTGAACATTAATCATTGTAATATCAATGTACTTCTACTATGTCCAGGTTTTTACAAAGTGCTGCAGAAGAAGCTTATAAATATCTGACTGAAGTTTTTGATAAAAACCCATTACTCCTGAGAAATCTGGATCTGAGTGAACATAAACTAGGAGACACACGAATGAATCAGATCGCTGCTCTACTGCAGGATAAACACTGTCAACTCAACACACTGACGTGAGTTTTGTGTTTATTTGTTATTGAAGATTTTTAGTATGTTAAAGTAATCACTGCATAGTGGCATCAAGTACTTTGTTTTTATAAATTCTTCCTCTCATGTACAAAATTTTTAGGCTGCATGATTGTGATCTATCAGAGGAAAGCTGTTCAGCTCTCGCTACAGTCCTGATATCAAACCCCAGTCTGAAAGAGCTTGACATAAGCAACAATAATCTGCAGGATTCAGGAGTGAAGAAAATCCAGAAAGGATTAGAAAATACAAACTGCACCTTGGAAAAACTCAGGTGATTAAAAATGAGCCATTGTTTAATGTTAATGACAATATGCCCTTTGTCCAATGTTAAATTACTACAGTTTCTGTTTTTCTCTTTTTTTCCAGACTTTCAGACTGCAGTATCACTGAAGAAGGTTATAAAGCTCTGGCTTCAGCTCTGAGATCAAACCCTTCACATCTGATAGAGCTGGATCTCACAGGAAATGATCCTGGACAATCAGGAGTGAAGCAGCTCAATGATTTACTACAAAATCCAATTTGTCAACTGAAACTGAGGTGAGATAAAATATGATGATAAAATAATACAAAATAAATGATGTACAACCTATTTTTGCATAGAAAAATTATTTTATTAATTCAGTCTAATGGATAGGGCTGGGTAATGTATGAAGAGTTCAGATGCAAAACCAGCTAAAAGCCACTTCGGTCAAAAATGCGATAATGATACTAAGTGAATGCTTTTGACACATCAAATACTTTTACATCAAACTCGCTAAATCTCAGCCTCAGCTCAATTAGAAGTGCCGTACTTACATAGAAACCTATTCATAGGAGCCTGATAAAAATGCTTATTTTAAAGAAGAATGTCAGATGGGTTTAGAGGCTTTTGCATCTTAACTCTTCATATATTTATATATTTCATACTATAAATTAAGGAAAGAAATGTATTACACGTTTTTAAGACGGTGAGAATAAATGTAAATATAGCTCTTTTTTTAAAGTAAACTCCACAAAGTAAGACACTTTCTAATTTCAGTCAAATTATGATTTCCTTTTTTTCTCTGTATTCTGTTTTATGACTTAAAATCAAATATGTAAAAGGGTGTTCAAATGAAATTAATAAAACCTTAGCAATTTAATAAATCTTGTAAAATTTAATCACAAAGAATTATAATTTGCAAAACATTATTTTTTGTGGAATAATGTGCTGCACAACATAATTTGTATACTGAATAAATTAAAATATGGATGGAAAAAATACATCACAAGCATCATATGGAGTAGATAAAACTACTGTTTTTTGTGTGTTTTTGTTTTTGTTTTATTTTGTTGTTTTTTTTTTCTACTGCAGGTTTTTGGGTCCTGCTGCAGATGAAGCCTGTCAGTATGTGGCTGGAATTGTGGGTAAAAATCCGTTACTCCTGAGAGAACTGAATCTGAGTGAATGTAAACTACAAGACACCCAAGTGAATCAGATCGCTGCTCTACTGCAGGATAAACACTGTCAACTCAACACACTGATGTAAGTTTTATCATTATGATGGCACCTTTAATACTTGTGAACTTGCTGCTGGGTGTGTTCTATGTGTCTTTTACTGGAGAGTGCTTACTTACATCTTTCTCTTAACACAGTCTGAATAACAGCGATATCACAGAAGAAGATTGTCGTGTTCTGACTGCAGCTTTAAATTTAAACCCTTCACATCTGACAGAGCTGAATCTGAGTGGGACAAAACTCAGAAACTCAGGAATGGAGATTGTCTCAACTTTGTTTAAGAATGAACAGTGTAAACTGAAAAGGCTGAAGTAAGTAATTTAGTCAATGTGTAAAACAGGCCAGCTACTACAAAACTAATGTTATAATTTATTATATTACATTACATTTATATATTTTTATTTTTTACAGGTTAAATTGCAT
>NW_026128259.1:0-11302 GCF_022985175.1 Labeo rohita
TTTGAATGAGTTTGAATGGATTAGAAATACAGTACATAGAAGGGAAGTTTGATTGAGGCTCAAAGGATTCTGGGGATTTTGACAGTTGGGATTTGAAAAGTGCTGGCTCATTTGAACATTCCGTCAATGTAAGTCTATGGGATTTTTCCCAAATTTAATCGCCATTTTTAGGAAAATCGTAAGTCCGATCAGTTAGAAAAGATATAGCAACTAACTTCAGATCAGTCTGAAGATCTGGGCTGAGTTTGGAGTTTGTAGAGTTAAAGCCCTAGGACGAGTTAGAGTTGATAATTTTAGTCTCAGAAGAAGAATAATAATAACTAGATAAAAAAGTTCGTCAAGACAAACTTTAAGTTGGCTTGAGAAAGCCGGACCAGAAAGTTTGAAAAAGTTTGAAAAGTTTTAAAAAGTTTGAAAAAAAAGTTTGAAAAGTTTAAAAAGTTTAAAAAGTTTAAAAAGTTTAAAAAGTTGGATGGTTTAAAAAGTTGAAAAGTTTAAAAAGTTTTAAAGTTTGAAGTAGAAAGTTTTCAGAAAGTTTGAGATAGATAGATAGATAGATAGATAGATAGATAGATAGATAGATAGATTATCAATTGATTAGCAAGATTAGCATATTTTTAGCATGTAGCATGATTAGCATGTTTTAGCATGTTTCTAGCATGATTAGCAAGTTGCTAGCATGTTTCTAGCATGATTAGCAAAGTTGCTAGCATGTTTCTAACATGATTAGCAAGTTGCTAGCATGTTTCTAGCATGATTAGCAAGTTGCTAGCATGTTTCTAGCATGATTAGCATGTTGCTAGCATGTTTTTTGCATGATTAGCATGTTTTAGCATGTTTTAGCATGATTAGCATGTTGCTAGCATGTTTCTAGCATGATTAGCAAGTTGCTAGCATGTTTCTAACATGATTAGCAAGTTGCTAGCATGTTTCTAGCATGATTAGCAAGTTGCTAGCATGTTTCTAGCATGATTAGCAAGTTGTTAGCATGTTTCTAGCATGATTAGCATGTTGCTAGCATGTTTCTAGCATGATTAGCAAAGTTGTTAGCATGTTGCTAGCAGGTTTCTAGCATGATTAGCATATTGCTAGCATGTTTCTAGCATGATGTTTAGCATGTTTCTAGCATGATTAGCATGTTTGCTAGCATGTTTTAGCATGATTAGCATGTTGCTAGCATGTTTCTAGCATGATTAGCATGTTGCTAGCATGTTTCTAGCATGTTTCTAGCATGATGATTAGCATGTTTCTAGCATGTTTCTAGCATGTTGATTAGCATGTTTTAGCATAGCATGTTTCTAGCATGATTAGCATGTTGCTAGCATGTTTCTAGCATGATTAGCATGTTGCTAGCATGTTTCTAGCATGATTTAGCTAGCATGATTAGCAAGTTGTTCTAGCATGTTTCTAGCATGATTAGCATGTTGCTAGCATGTTTCTAGCATGATTAGCATGTTGCTAGCATGTTTCTAGCATGATTAGCAAAGTTGCTAGCATGTTTCTAGCATGATTAGCATGTTTCTAGCATGTTTTTCTAGCATGATTAGCATGTTGCTAGCATGTTTCTAGCATGATTAGCATGTGATTAGCATGTTTCTAGCATAGCATGATTCTAGCAAGTTGATTAGCATGTTTCTAGCATGATTAGCATGTTTGCTAGCATGTTTCTAGCATGATTAGCATAGCATGTTTCTATGCATGTTTCTAGCATGATTAGCATGAATGTTGCTAGCATGTTTCTAGCATGATTAGCATGTTGATTAGCATGCTAGCATGTTTCTAGCATGATTAGCATGTTGCTAGCATGTTTCTAGCATGATTAGCAAGTTGCTAGCATGTTTCTAGCATGATTAGCAATGTTCTTAGCATGTTTCTAGCATGATTAGCATGTTGCTAGCATGTTTCTAGCATGATTAGCATGTTTCTAGCATGATTAGCATGTTGCTAGCATGTTTCTAGCATGATTAGCAAGTTGCTAGCATGTTTCTAGCATGATTAGCAAGTTGCTAGCATGTTTCTAGCATGATTAGCAAGTTGCTAGCATGTTTCTAGCATGATTAGCATGTTGCTAGCATGTTTCTAGCATGATTAGCATGTGCTAGCATGTTTCTAAGCATGATTAGCAAATGCATTCTAGCATGATTAGCAAGTTTCTAGCATGTTTTAGCATGATTAGTTTAAGCATGATAGCATGCATGTTTCTAGCATGATGATGTCATGTTGCTAGCATGTTTCTAGCATGAGAAGCATGTTGCTAGCATGTTTCTAGCATGATTAGCATGTTGCTAGCATGTTTCTAGCATGATTAGCAGTTCTAGCATGTTTCTAGCATGATTAGCAAGTTGCTAGCATGTTTCTAGCATGATTAGCAAAGTTTAGCATGCATGTTCTAGCATGATAGCAGATGATTAGCATGTTGCTAGCATGTTTCATGAAGATGTTGCTAGCATGATTAGATAGCATGTTTCTAGCATGATTAGCATGTTGCTAGCATGTTTCTAGCATGATTAGCAAGAGTTGAGCTAGCATGTTTCTAGCATGTTTAGCAGCATGATGTTTAGCATGTTGATTAGCATGTTTCTAGCATGATTAGCATGATTAGCATGTTTCTAGCATGATTAGCATGTTTGCTAGCATGTTTCTAGCATGATTAGCAAGTTGCTAGCATGTTTTAGCAGCATGATTAGCATGTTTCTAGCATGTTTTAGCATGATGATTAGCATGCATGCTAGCATGTTTCTAAGCATGATTAGCCAGTTGCTAGCATGTTTCTAGCATGATTAGCATGTTTCTAGTTGCTAGCATGTTTTTAGCATGATTAGCAAATGATTAGCATGTTTCTAGCATGATTTCTAACATGATTAGCAAGTTGCTAGCATGTTAACAGCATGAGCAGTAAGTTGCTAGCATGTTTCTAGCATGATTAGCAAGTTGCTAGCATGTTTCTAGCATGATTAGCAAAGTTGCTAGCATGTTTCTAGCATGATTAGCAAGTTATTAGCATGTTTCTAGCATGATTAGCATGTTAGCTAGCATGTTATTAGCATGATTAGCATGTTAGATAGCATGTTTCTAGCATGTTTCTAGCATGATTAGCAAGTTGCTAGCATGTTTTAGCATGATTAGCATCATTAGCATGTTTTAACATGATTAGCATGTTTCTAGCATGTTTTAGCAAGTTGTTTAGCATGTTTCTAACATGATTAGCATGTCGCTAGCATGTTTCTAGCATGATTAGCAAGTTGCTAGCATGTTTCTAGCATGATTAGCAAAGTTGATGATTAGCATGTTTCTAACATGATTAGCAAGTTAGTTATTAGCATTTTAGCATGTTTAGCATGTTTCTAACATGATTAGCAGAGTTGCTAGCATGATTAACTAGCAAATTAGCCAGCTAGCATGTTTCTAACATGATTACCAAAGTTGCTAAGCATGTTTCTAACATGTTTCTAGCATGATTAGCAAGTTGATAGCATGTTTCTAACATGGTAGCATGTTATTACCATGTTATTAGTTATAGATAGATAGATAGTAGATAGCATAGTTACTAGCATGATTAGCATAGATAGCTAGATGCTACTAGCATGGCTAGATAGATAGATAGATAGATAGATAGATAGATAGATAGATAGATAGATAGATAGATAGATAGATAGATAGATAGATAGATAGATGAGTTTGAATGAGTTTAAATGGATTAGAAATACAGTACATAGAAGGGAAGTTTGATTGAGTCTCAAAGGATTCTGGGAGTTTTGACAGTTGAAATTTGAAAAGTGCTGGCTCATTTGAACATTCCGTCAATGTAAGTCTATGGGATTTTTCCCAGTTTTAACGTTATTTTTTAGGAAAACTAGGAGGAGTAAGTCGGATCAGTTAGAAAAGATATAGCCAACTCGAAGTTTCAGACCAGTCTGAAGATCTGGGCTGAGTTTGGAGTTTGTAGAGTTAAAGCTCTAGGAGTTTAAGTAGCAGTCAGAAATTTAGTCTCAGAAGAATAATAATAATAATTTAATAGTTTAAAACTCAAACTCATGAGAAGTAAAGGAGCACTGGAATAAGTGAAGTGAGTAATTAAACTGTAATTCACACTCGAAAACACTGGAATATATAGGAGAGTTGAGAGTGTTGTATAAGAGTGTTATGTTTTTGTAGATGACCGTTTATGAGTATATTTTTTACTTCATCTCTTCAAATACTGATAACTTCTAATCATAAGATATTGGTTCACATTTTTAGATCAAGCACACGTTTTTCAGGGAAAACAGGCACCCAACACAGAGACTACAGTAAAATGTTAGTCAGTTTTAACCACTGTTTCCAGACCTGAATTATGATTATAATCATTATAAGTACATTTGTAAGACATTTCCTCCACTGGTGATAGAAAATCTGAGTAACTTTTTTCCCTGTTGTCTTTCTTTTTCTGAGGTGGCGCAAAGAAAAGGAAATAGAACTTGTCACCATCTTCAGTCCTTTATTTTATTCACTGGAGAACATCACAGCCTTCAGATGTGTCATATCAGGATAAATGCAACTGCAGGTAAAATTATATTATGGTAGATTTAATTGTGGTGTACAATTTTTTTTTTTTTTTTTAGATACAGTTGTATTTCCCTTGCTATGATATCTATGGGAAGAGTCAGTTTTTTTGTGAATCCTCTTTGTCTTTCTTTTGGGGATTCACATTTTTCCGATGGTATTGTTATGCATTAGGTTCATGTTTCGATCATAACTAACAGTTTCAAAGCTGACTTATGGCTTATAATGGCAAATTTCAGTACAATTTAAATATGTTTTGTTTAAGATTGTAAAGGAATGGTAAAAAAAGAAATTATTCTTTTTAAGGACTCGTCGGGCCCACCCCACTACAGATTCACCAAGGATCCAGCTGATCACTGCCAATTTGAAGGAGGATTGTCCTTTACCTGCTACATTGCACTCTCACATCTGGTACGGATTCACTGTTTTTTTGTAATGTGTGAGATGTTTTGATTTTAGTAAATGTAGTGCATTAAACACTCACATTATAGGTAAAGGTAGTTAATCAAAAACAATAAAATAAAATGCAATATTGTGTTAAGAGAAAGTGTCCCCAACTAAGCAAGCCAGAGGCGACAGCGGCAAGGAACCAAAACTCCATCGGTGACAAATGGAGAAAAAAACCTTGGGAGAAACCAGGCTCAGTCGGGGGCCAGTTCTCCTCTGGCCAAAGTTCCCGTGGTCTTGTGCCGACAGCCGTCTAGGTGATGTGGTCTTTTAATGTGGATCCGTCTCTGGGGCTCATCTAGTTGATGTGGACTCCGCTGACATTCAGGGCTGTAGAGGTCGTCTCTAGGTGCTGATCCACCGTCTGGGCTGGGTTCGGACTGGATCCGGGGACTGCAGTGACCATCTGATCTGGATACGGACTGGATCTGGTGGTTAATGTGACCTCGGAATAAGAGAGAAACAGACTAATATTAGCGTAGATGCCATTCTTCTGACGATGCACCGAGTACATCGGGTGTTATGGGAAGTGTTCCCGGTTCCGGTTGACCTAATTAGTGCAGCCTAACAATCCTTTAACGGATTTGAATTATAAGAATGTGGATTTGTTATGTGTAAGCAAGGTTAAAGAGATGGGTCTTTAATCTAGATTTAAACTGACAGAGTGTGTCTGCGTCCCGAACATTGTAGGGTAGATTGTTCCAGAGTTTGGGCGCTAAATAAGAAAAAGATCTGCCGCCCGCGGTTGATTTTGATATTCTCGGTATTATCAAATTGCCAGAGTTTTGAGAACGCAGCGGACGTGAGGGACTATAATGCGATAAGAGCTCACTCAGGTACTGGGGAGCTAAACCATTCAGGGCTTTATAAGTAATTAGCAAGATTTTAAAATCTATACGATGTTTAATAGGGAGCCAGTGCAGTGTAGACAGAACCGGGCTAATATGATCATACTTTTTGGTTCTAGTAAGAACTCTAGCTGCTGCATTTTGGACCAGCTGGAGTTTGTTTATTAAGCGAGCAGAACAACCACCCAATAAAGCATTACAATAATCTAACCGTGAGGTCATAAACGCATGAATTAATGTTTCAGCATTTGACATTGATAGCATAGGTCGTAGTTTAGATATATTTTTGAGATGGAAAAATGCAGTTTTGCAAATACTAGAGATGTGGTTTTCAAAGGAAAGATTACCATCAAATAGCACACCTAGGTTCCTAACTGATGACGAAGAATTGACAGAACAGCCATCAAGTATTAGACAGTGTTTTAGGTTATTACACGCTGAGGTTTTAGGCCCAATAACTAACACCTCTGTTTTTTCAGAATTTAGCAGTAAGAAATTACTTGTCATCCAATTTTTTAACTCAACTACACAATCCATTAGTTTTTCAAATTGGTACGTTTCGCCAGGCCGCGAAGAAATATAGAGCTGGGTATCATCAGCATAGCAGTGAAAGCTAACACCATATTTCCTGATGATATCACCCAAGGGTAACATGTAAAGCGTAAAGAGTAACGGCCCTAGTACTGAGCCTTGTGGTACTCCATACTGCACTTGAGATCGATATGATACCTCATCATTTACTGCCACGAATTGATGGCGGTCAGATAGATACGATTTGAACCATGCCAATGCACTACCACTAATGCCAACATAATTCTCAAGTCTATTCAAGAGAATGTTGTGGTCAACAGTATCAAACGCAGCACTAAGATCCAGTAGCACTAACAGAGAGATACAACCACGATCGGATGATAAGAGTAGATCATTTGTAACTCTAATAAGAGCAGTCTCAGTACTATGGTACGGTCTAAAACCTGACTGAAAATCCTCACAGATATCATATTTCTGTAGGAAGGAAGATAACTGTGAGGATACAACCTTTTCTAATATCTTTGACAGAAATGGGAGATTCGAGATAGGTCTGTAATTAGTTAATTCGTTGGGGTCAAGTTGTGGTTTTTTAATTAGAGGCTTAATAGCAGCCAGTTTGAAGGTTTTGGGGACATATCCTAATGACAGTGATGAATTAATAATATTTAGCAGAGGATCTATGAGATCTGGAAGCATCTCTTTTAGTAGCCTAGATGGAATAGGGTCTAGCATACAAGTTGTTGGTTTAGATGATTTAACAAGTTTATACAATTCTTCCTGACCTATAGTAGAGAATGAGTTGAATTGTTCCCCAGGAGATCTATAGCGCACTATCTGATGCGACACTGTAATTGACGGCTGCATAGTGACAATTTTGTCTCTAATTGTATCGATCTTAGAAGTAAAGTAGTTCATAAAGTCATTACTGCTATGCTGATGGGCATAGTCAGTGCCTGTTGGTTCTTTATTTTTTGTTAACTTAGCCACTGTATTGAATAAATACCTAGGGTTATGTTTGTTTTCTTCTAAAAGAGTCGAAAAGTAGTCAGATCTGGCCGATTTTAACGCTTTTCTGTACGATAGGGTACATTCCCGCCAAGCAGTACGAAAAACCTCTAATTTTGTTTTCCTCCAGCTGCGCTCCATTTTCCGGGCTGCTCTCTTTAGGGCGCGAGTGTGCTCGTTATACCACGGGGTCGGACTATTTTCCTTAATCTTCCTTAGGCGCAGAGGAGCGACCGTATCTAGAGTCCTGGAAAAGAGAGAGTCAATAGTTTCTGTTACATCATCAAGTTTTTCTGAGCTATTGGACATGCTGAGGAATTCAGATAAGTCAGGAAGATTACTTAGAAAGCAATCTTTTGTAGTAGAAGTGATGGTTCTACCATACTTGTAATAAGGAGTTGAATTTACAGTTTTAGTCATCTGGAGAATACACGAGACTAGATAATGATCAGAGATATCATCACTTTGCTGCAGAATCTCAACGGCATTGACATCAATTCCATGTGACAGTATTAAGTCTAAAGTATGATTTCGACAATGAGTGGGACCGGACACCTGTTGTCTAACTCCAATAGAATTTAGAATGTCTGTAAATGCAGCTGCCAGCGCATCATTTTCAATATCAACATGGATGTTAAAGTCACCTACTATTAAGACCTTATCTGTAGCTAACACCAGCTCAGATATAAAATCAGCAAATTCTTGAAGAAAATCTGTATGGTGCCCTGGTGGCCTGTATAAAGTAGCAAGTACAAACGTCATAGGGGATTTATCATTAACAATTGTTTCTCTGGATAATGTTATATGAAGCACCATTACTTCAAATGAGTTATACTTGAAATTCGCTCTCTGTGAAACACTAAAAATATTGCTATAAATTGTAGAAACACCTCCCCCTTTACCTTTTAGACGTGGCTCATGTTTATAACAGTAATCATGAGGAGTAGACTCGTTTAAGATAATGTAATCATCTGATTTTAGCCAGGTTTCTGTCAAACATAGCACATCTAGATTATGATCAATGATCATATCATTTACAAAAAGCGCTTTTGTCGAGAGGGACCTGATATTCAAAAGGCCAAGTTTTATCATTTGTTTCTCTGTATTATGTAAGTTTTTTATTTGTTGAACGTTGATTAGATTGTTACTCTTAAATTGGTTTGGACGTCTTTTGTATTGTCTAGCTCGGGGAACAGACACAGTCTCTATAGCATGATATCTAGGTGAAAGGGTCTCTATGTGCTGAGAATTAACTGATTCTGGTGACGTGAGGCGGCTAGCAGACGGTCGGATTAGCCAGTCTGTCTGCTTCCTGACCTGGGCCCCAGTTAGTCAAGTGCAAACTCTAAGACTATATGCCATATTACTAGAGAGAAGAGCAGCACCACCCCTGGAGGGATGAAGACCATCTCTTTTCAACAGGTCAGGTCTGCCCCAAAAACTTGTCCAATTGTCTATGAAACCTATGTTATTCTGCGGGCACCACTTAGACATCCAGCCATTCAGTGACGACAGTCTGCTATGTATCTCGTCACCACGATACGCAGGGAGGGGGCCAGAGCAAATTACAGTGTCTGACATCGTACTTGCAAGTTCACACACCTCTTTAACATTATTTTTAGTGATCTCCGACTGGCGAAGTCGAACATCATTTGTGCCGACGTGAATAACGATCTTACTGAATTTACGTTTAGCATTAGCCAGCACTTTTAAATTTGCCAAGATGTCAGGCGCTCTGGCTCCCGGTAAACATTGGACTATGGTGGCTGGTGTCTCTATTTTCACGTTCCGTACAATAGAATCGCCAATAACTAGAGCACTTTGATCAGGTTTCTCAGTGGGTGCGTCACTGAGTGGGGAGAACCTGTTTGATGTTCTGATCGGAACGGAAGAGCGGTGTTTTGACCCGCGACTATGCCGTCTCACAGTCACCCAGTTGGCGAAGTTACCGGAACCGAACAATGTACGGGACTTCCTAAGCTAGTCGCATCCAAAGCCATATCTAATGCCCTCACATTCTTACTATCCTCGATTAAAGTTTGGATGCGTGTCTCTAGTTCTGAAATCTTCTCTGTCAGCCTAACTATTTCCCTGCATTTATCACATGTGAATCCCTCGCTGCCGACAGAGATTGATAAACTATACATATGACAGGTGATGCAGGTTACCAGGAAAGGAGAAGAAGCCATTACTCACCGTAGATGTAGAATGATTTCAACTCACCACTGTTGTCTGATGAACTTGTGTAGAAAAAGGCGTAGAGAAAAATTAAAAGTGAATGGCAAGCTAACCGGCTAACACACTACAAACACGCTGCACTCGCGGTTGTACAATAAAAACGAGCGATCAACGAGAGCGAGGGAAGAAAGGAAAGCGGTAGTAGACGTGAATAGAGACGTGAGTGGGAACGCAAATGGCAGGCTAACCGGCAAACGGAATGCTAACGCACAGCGCGGCGTTGCACTGGCGGTTATAGATTAAAAACGAGCGATCGGATTAGTTTGATGGATAATAACAGAAATCTGGTGGGGAAAAAAGCTATATTTTATCACTTTAAACAACAGAAAGTAATAGTAAAATAGAGATTTCCTCAGAAGAATAAAACTCTAGGGAGCTACAAACGCACAACACTCTGCAACAGGAGACCGGTCAAATATTATCATAAATAGATAGAGACACATATATTATCGGAAATTAGAGCTGCACGATTAATCAATTAAAGATCATAATCTCGATCCAAACCCCACTTAATCTTATTCGTAAATTACTAACACCGTGTCTAAAACAGAGGTGACAGTTGTCATGCCGTGACAGCTAAAGTCTGTCTACACTAGATGTGGCCAAGCGACCATTGAAAATCATCGGATACAAAACTCATTTTTACAAGTTTGAACATAAGTGTGTGTTGACAGTGTGTGTACACAACCACCCTATAATGATATAAATTCACACAGTGGAATTTTTTAAATCTTAATATGGGAAAAATCCAATGTAATCCAAGTAATATGCCTTTTTTCAAATAAGATCATTGTCAGCATCTTGTCGGTGTGATGTCACACCGACCAAGGCCGCTCCCACAATAGTTGATTGACTTGACAGTCTTATCTTAATCCCACCCTAACTGAGCCGAGTGAGCGCTGAGAACAGTCTGACCACCATTATTGTTTCGACTCCAGTGAAGGGGAAGACAAGACTATCTCCGATTGAGCAATTGAGGTGTTCTATTGTTGGATGCAGTAATGCACATAGTAGCACTCATCATTTACTCCTGACATCTGAGATGCAGAGGATTAACATTACTTTTGTTTTTGAAGGAAATGTGCCTGGCAGCCTACATAAATGCGTCTATGTTCACGCGAATCATTTGTAATCTAGTTTCACCTACAGCAGAAGCGAGTATATGGGTGTTTTTTATGCATCTTTGCAATTCGCCTTTTCTTAATAATGTGCTAGTTAGCAAGTTTTGCGGTTAAATGCGGCTAAAGTAAACATTACAGATCGTCACCCCACAGGAGATAGAGGCGGGGTGGAAGAGCTCATTAGCGTTTAAAGGAACATGGAACAGAATAGCTCACTCTAAAAAGGGCTGATGGTAAAATGGGTGGGTTTTTTTTTACACTACCACTGAGAAATTTTAACCAAAGTATGTTAAAGACTTCTCATTAAGACCCTAAAGAATCATATAAACTTGTGGAAAATGGGCACCCGATGACCCCTTTAAACTTAGTCAGTACATCATAAATAAAACGAGGCATCAGTTTGCCAGCTGGGATTTATTTGTAGTGCCACGCTGTGCCGTGCCGTGCCGTGCCACATCCAGTGTAGACAGTACACTAGGTGCATTTCCATCACGGATTTGCACAAAACTTTTGCGATGTTGTTGATAAAACAATGTTGCAAAATTACAGCAGTTTCATTAACCAATGTTA
>NW_026128260.1:0-11300 GCF_022985175.1 Labeo rohita
CTTTAATGTATTTGAGTGTTTATTTTCTTTATATTAGTTAAAATTTTATATTATTTGGTGATAAATTATGCATTTACTTCATTATAGGGATTTTTAATGGAATTTTCCATTCTCATTTTTAAGCTGAATTAATGTCTATAATGTCATTATGAAATTTGAAAACGTTTTTCTGTGAAAATTAAACTGTTAAAGAAAAATTCACAGAAAATGTTTAATTTGTATTATGATGATGTTTTTGTAAAGGGAGGCTGTTGATGTCTGTCACTGTGTTTCTCCGGCACAATAATACACAGCTGTGTCTTCAGCTTTCATATTCTTTCCTTGCAGTGTTATTGTGTTACTGGAAGTGTCTCTGGTGATACTGAACTTGCTTTTCAGTGAATCCTTGTAGTATAAGCCTCCACTCCACCCGATCAATCCAATCCACTCCAGAGCTTTTCCTGCAGGCTGACGAATCCAGCCTGTACCATAGCTTGTAACTGAATAGGAGACTTTACAGTTGATAGTGAGAGTGGCATCAGGACGGACAGTCAGAGACTCAGGCTGAGTGAGTTCATATGAATCAATACCTGTATCAAAACAAATTATATCAGTTCATAAGAAAGCATGACATTTAAAAACCGTTAACAAGCCTTTTAGCAACAACATGATGTATCACACAGAAAGTAAACTAAACTTACAGGATATCACTGCCAAAAGCAACAGTAAAGATGAAGAGATCATGGTTTGTTTCACAGCACAGTTTGAATGAACTGAAGTGATTCTTCACTCCCTCTAGTGATCAGATGAATGTATAAACTGACTCATGCCTGCTGTTTAAATATGCAACAGGACATTTACATAATCATACAGAGCTACTAATCAAATCTACAGGCTACAAAAAATATTCATGTTAGAGTTTGTATCATTTATTGCTCTCATTAGAGACTTTATGACATGTTTTGTTTAGAACTTTTCATGAAAGTGGACATGAATTGATTTTACATAATCTTCTTCTCCAACTTTTCTAATTCTTTTTGAGGGCTTGATACAACTGATATACTGCATTGAAAGGATTTTTGAGAGCAACAGTAGCAGTAGTTAAGAAAGCATGTTTCTGTTGGACCTGCAGCAGAAGGTTTGTGGTCATCAAATGATAAGTTCACTTATTCATGTTGTTTGAACATTAATGTGTGTTGGCAGTGTATGTACAAATCTACCCTATAATGATAAAAATCCATGCAGTGGTTTTTATTTAATCTGTAAAAATAATTTCCCCTTTTTCAAATCCAGCAGTTCTCAGATTCCTGTCGTTGTGCCATCACACCCACAGAGACCGCTCCCACAATAGTTGATTGACATGAGCGATTTATCTCGATTTACTACTTTGAAGTATAGTCTCAGTAAACTACTGGTTTAGTAGTTTATACTGCAAGCATACTCATAAGTATTTTTTAAGTGAATTTAGGTATTAATTTGTATATATTTTGTTATATGAATATCTGAGCATACAAATCTTTATGAATAACTTCGTCTAATATTTACTTTGGTTGTAAAGCTTTTTACAAGATTAAGCTATCCAGAGAATGGATATAAGTGGTTGAAAGTATCTAGGCCTCAAAACTAGATACACAAAACCTCAAGAACGGTGGCAATCAGCAAATATTAAAAAGATTAGATCTATACGTCACAGTACAACAAATAACTAACAATAATGACAAAACAACAACAAAAAAGTTCAAATGAAGTCAGCAAACAGCAAAACAATAATCCTAAAACAGTAACTGGATAATTTATTCATGCTGCAATGCATGCTGGGAACGTACAAAGCCTTAAAATTTCAACAATATGAAATTCTTTGCTCAAAAAACTTTTTACTAGTTGGGACAACATTTGCATAATTTTGTTGGTCTGACAAGGGTTTTTAGTTTCAAGAAAATAGCATTTTTTTAGTATTTGAGACAAAATGTTTCGTAAAATGGAAAATATGTATTTGCATTTTTTACAGTTTGGAAGCATCTGTTTTGGTTTCTTCTTCACTTGTGTTTTGGAAAATTTGTACAGAAGTTGTGCAATAGTATCTCTCATGTATAAAAATGAAAACACGGATTCTCAGAGCACAAGTATAGCTCAAATATATTTAGACTTTTTCTAAGTATAAATCAAGTATACTTAAATGTAATTTTAAGTATATTTCTGATAAGTATATAAAGCACATTTCTGAGAAGTACATAAAAAGTAGACTGAAAGTATACTTTCCTATTTTTAGTTTAAAAGAAGTATACTAATAACACACTTGAATAAACTTCTTTTTCGTAAGGGTAATAATGAACATAGTGGTCGTCATTTACTCCCGACATCTGAGCAGATGAAGATACAGTAGATTACCTTTGTTTGTGAATGGAATGCGCCTCCCGGTCTACATATATCCGTCTATGTTCACGCGAATCAATCGTGATCCAGCTTCACTTACAGCAGAAGTGAGTATAAGTGTTTTTTATGAATCTTTGCGATCGCCTTTACTTATAACGTGGTAATTAGGAAGTTTAGCGGCTAATCTTCTTCTTCTTCTTCTTCTGTTTAATTGGCGGTTGGCAAGCAACATATGGTGTGCATTACCACCACCTTCTGAAAAGGAGTGTGGATCTGGACTACTTACTCTCTCTAAAATAATAATACTAAAAAAAAAAAAATAATAATAATAATAATAATAATAATGCAGTTATATTCTCCTTAGTAGACCCGTTTCTCTTAGGAAAAAGAACAGATGACTATAACATGCTTCTTCAGACTGTCTCTGTAATAACACTCTAAGCCTTAAGGGTACTTGCTCAACTTCAAGGCACCTAAGTAACTCCTGCCTCTCATACTTGTACTTATTACAGGATTCTATCACATGCTCTATTGTTTCTTGAATATTGCAATCACTACACGTGCCATCACCATGTTTTTTCATTAAAAACAAAGTGCTGTTCAAACCTGTATGGCCTAGTCTCATTCTAGAGATCACATCTTCTTCCTGTGTGTTCCTATGTACGTTTCTGCACCCTCCCACATTCTTTTGAATGTTGTAAAAGTGTCTACCAGTTGGTTCACTGTCCCACAACTTCTGTCACTTTCCTCTCAGTTTATCCTTAACAATACTCTTAATTTCAGCCTTACTGTATTTAATTTCCATATCAATATTAGATCGCTCTGTAGCTTTCTTAGCATACTGATCTGCCAACTCATTCCCTGTAACTCCAATGTGAGCTGGAACCCACAAAAGTGTGACACTGATTCCTGACTTCTGCAGATTACTTATTAATTGAGCTATGTACAATATCCTGCCTTGACTGAGACTGTAGGTTTTTAATGCTACACAATGCTGAAGTTGAATCTGAGACTATAACTATATTACTTGGCCTAAGCCTATTACTCTCGCTCCATGAGAGAGCCAAAAGAATAGCAATCAGCTCTGCTGTATAAACAGCTAAGTTGTTATTTAGCCTTCTCATTACAGCTATTTTTAGTTTTGGGATGACAAATGCTGCCCCCATTTGCTTATCTTCTCTTTTTGATGCATCTGTAAATATAATAGATCTATCCCCATATGTCTCTTGTATATACCATTCAACATAAGATTTACTAAATTCTTCAATTTCCTCCTTTGCCTCCAGGAGGCCAAAATCAACTTAAGGCACCTCAAGGATCCACAAAGGAACTGCAGGGTAGGATACTGTGGGACACACAGCTAGTTGGTCTACTTCAACTTCACTCGCCTTTTCTTTAATGATCCATCCAAAACTTTTAATTTTTGTGTTTCCTCTCTCTTGACAGTTTGTCAATGAATTCAGTCCTATGTGACCCTCTTGATGCCCTTTAAGATTACATGCGGCTAATGTAAACAAAACCGTCTTTTCACAGAGAGAAGAGAGGGGCGGGGTGAGCACAGCTCATTTGCATTTAAAGGAATAACCCTTAGAATGAGATGATTTTTGCTGAGCTTATTATGACAAAGTAAAAAGGGTGTTATTTTACAAAACCATTGAGAATTTTTAATCGAAGTATATTAGAGACTTTTCATTAAGACCCTAAAGAATCATATCAACTTGTGGAAAATGGGCATCCGATGACCCCTTTAAAGGCCTCTAACAATGTTGCAAACTTGTATTCTGAAAAAAAAATGCTCAAAAAAAAAATCTCTTGAAATATGATACAATTCATATGCACTTTTATATTCCTATGTACAGTATGAGGAATTTTTTGACTTTTTATTCATGATGTTTTGAAGTAGAACTGCTTGTGGTTTATCACTGTTTATTTTTGTGCATCATAAAACACTGTTGTGTCCTTCATCGTAATTCTCTGCTGCCACCTGTTGACTTCTAGTAACAAGTGTAAAACAGCCAGTGCAGTTTTTGTTCAACTGTACAAGACCTTTGTGTCACTGTGATTCTCTTGCACAGAAATACATGGCTGAGTCTTCTGCTGTCAGACCTGATACTTTCAGATACACCATACTCTAATTATCTCTGGTGATTTCAGTTTGACTTTTGAAGGAGTCAGAGTAGTCATTGCCACTGGCATCATCATAAACATGCCCATCCACACAAGTGGTTTTCCAGTTTGTTGTCTGATCCAGTGCATGTCACAGCAGTCAAAGCTGAACCCGGATCCTCTACAGGACAGAGTCAGAGTTTCTCCAGGCTTTTTCACAACTGTGCTTTCAATGGACTCCATACTTTGACATTTTATACCTAAAAAGAAGATTGAAAAGACTGATTTAATTTGAAAAAATAAGTTTGCGCTGTATTCATGTTTTCGTCTTGATTCAAAAATATTGAATTCACATGCTTATTAATTTTTGATCAGATAAATTAATCAATTCAACAAATAACCAAATGTCATAAAACTTGCTTTGCTTCTTTATTACATGATGCAGAAACGTTTTAGCAAAACATTCATCTCTGCTGTGTCTGAGCATATTTTCATTTATTTTAAACTCTTTTCAATCACATGAAACAATGTAAACCAATGAATATTATATCAGCAAACATTAACACTCTAAATAATTCATATATGAATATACACAAATATATTATGTATTAATATGTATGTGTATTTTTATACAGTTTTTGATTTGTTGTAAAGTTACATCTTTCAAACAGTTGTTTTAATGTAGTACAAGATGCATGTTGATCATTCCTGGTACATTCTCAGTTATCCCTTAAGTGTTTGTAGCAATAAAGCCCATGTTAGCATCTTTTAATGCAAAATAATTAATCTTGTAATTCCCTTTATTTCACCAAAAATGTGCATATTTGTCACTAAATATATACAGTAATAACTTTTTGGTGTATTGTTGTCTCAAATATCATTAATCTGATCAAAATGTTTATGTCTTAAGTAAAAACAACCATGATAATTAATTATATGTAGTTTTTCCAAGTATAAAATATACACATATGAGCCTACATAATAAAATTATTTACCAAGATTTCAACACACAATATTCACCATATTCATTTTATTGAAACATACAGCATAAAGTTGATAAAGTAGCATCAAGACAAATTAGATTGAAGAAAAATAATAATGGATTATTAAAAATACATTAACATCATATATTAATCAGTTCACTACAGCTGAAGCCACACAAATGAGTAATGAAATTTCCTTAAAGTCACACAATCCATTCCAGTCAACTTTGATACAGATCATGTGGTACATATAAGACATTTGATACTGTTTGAGAAAATAATGATTCATTATCATCACATCTAAATTGGTGTCTTGCTCTTCTCCATCCATTTCCCCATCATGATCTTGTGTCTGTAAACAGTTTGTGGTTGATATCCAGCACCGATGTGGTGTAGCTTTTTCTCAGCCAGAGGATCTCTCACTCCTGACATCCCATTTTCAGACAGTCCCCAGACCTGGTCAAAATAAAACAAAAAAACACAGATGAATTTGTTTAATGGACAGTCTTTAAGGTTTTAAGACTTTTTGAGAAGCTTTTTCTTTGAAGACAATTCACAACATCCTCTTCTTTCTCTCCTTTTCTTGAGCATCACTTGGTCAAACCCCCTAATTTGGCTGATGAGATCATCTGTAGAAAGTAAAATGGTTAAAATACTGCAAAAAGAATTTCATTACGCAAGACTTAAAGTGTTACAAAGGCAAAAGTGCCATGTGTAGTTCTCAGAGACTGGAGTATTTGCCTCTAGAATTCATCTATTGCTGCAGTAAATGTGTCTTTTTCTTCTAGAATCTTTCTCCAAAGTTCATGACTCCTACTGCTTCCATCTTAAAACACAAAGTCTGTGTAGTGTAAGGCCTTGCTTCAAACCAATCAACTATTAATCAACAATTTATTACACACAACATCTACAAAACAATTAAATAATGTAAATTGTTTATATCAACTAAACCACTTTTATAACATATAACTTCCTTGGTCTTCCTTCTCTTCTGTAAAACAAGAAATTCTCACACCATTTTGAATACTGCTCAGGAGGCTTAGCGTATCCCATCATGCATCATGTTTTGGAATAAATCGTGAGATCTTGCGGGAGGTCACAGAAACCTTTCCAATGTAAGTTAAAAATTATTAATAATTATAATAATTAGATATTACAAATAATTTGGTAGTAAAACAAAATGTTGCACGTTTTATGCAAAGAGAAGTATATTTATTTTGTACATCATTTGCAACTGCTTTTTATTACTTAATTAGAAGCACCATAAATTAAATTGACATCTGTTATAGGGACTACTAAACAGACATTTAGAAGTTTATTTTAAAATGCAAAGTTGAAACTAAAAATAAATTTCCACAAGTGTGTCCCATCAGGTAATGAAAAGTTCTACACACACTTGTGATTTTCATGTTCACTTCAATACTTGGGCCAAATACAGGAAATACGTCATATAAGTAGTCAAGGGGTCAAGTGCAAAAAATGCAAGTGTGGGTATTTGGACAGGGCAAAAATTTAAGAAACAACATGTTATATACGTCAGTGTTTCCCAACCTTTTTTCTGCCACGGCACAGTTTTGATAAGTAAAAAAATCCCATGGCACACCACTAAGCACTAAAAAAACATTAGAATGGCTTGTCATTAGAATGGCCGCATCTGAGGCAGTAAATTACGTTTTCATCGCACTTTTTCCGCTCTTCAAATACACAACAACTTTAACATTTAAAAACAGTGTTTCTTGAGTAAAGAAAACGCTGTACTTATTCAAACATCAGTTCTTTATTTACCCTTGCATTGTGAAGAAGCAGACGTCTGTATTCAAACTGCACGTCGCAGAACTTCATTCTGAATGGAGGAGGGGTGGAGTTATGAGGTTTGACTGACAATTTGAGCATCCAATGGTATAACAAGCTTTAGTCACAAGCTCTTTTGAATGCTTTTCATTGGTTAAATTTTTGTAAAAACCCTCAAACAGACATAATGATGACCAGTAGCACTGATTAAAAATAATAATAAGGAAATATAATACAGACGGTAAGTTTTTGATAATTTTCCAAGGCACACCTGACAGCCTGTCACAGCATACTAGTGTGCTGTGGCACAGTGGTTGGGAAACACTGATATACGTTATATATATTCTGTGCAAATTATAACAGCAGTAATGTTTGATAAAAGGGTACAACTAACACAGACCTACCACTGCAAATGTCTCCCTCTGCAGCTTTCTGTCTTCTCTGTTTCTAAATGAAGACCTCTCCACAAACAAGACTGGGCTGACTGCTTCTTTTAGGTCTTTAGGGGGGGAAAGAAAATAGAATTATATAGAGAATGTTAATAATGATCTGTGAGCAAAATATTTAAGTTATAAACTGATATGAATGAACTGCAAGAGGTTATAAAATACCAAATTGCTTTGTTTTTTACATTAAAAGGTATTACAAGCATGGAATAGTAATTGTAGTGATTACTGTGGTATCTGTCGTAAAAGCACATCAAAACTAGCATTACAGTGGTAAAACAATAGTAAGTTTGGTTATCACTGTGCTGTTACTATCACAGTGAAACTAAAGATACTGCAGTAAAATCATAATAAGTGTTGTGGTTATTGTGTTTTTTTACCAAAACTGCCACAGCAAAACTACAGTTACTGTGGCAAAAACATGCTAATTGTCCTGTTTACTCTGTTTTAACTTCAAATATCACAGTACAACTACAGTTACCTTGGTAAAAACATGGCAAGTGTCCTGTTTACTGTGTTTTAACTTCAAATTTCACAGCAAAACTACAGTTACTGTAGTAAAAACATGGTAAGTGTCCTGTTTACTGTTTACACTTAAACTTTCACAGTGAAACTGCAGTTACTATTGTAAAACATGGTAAATGTCATGTTTACTTTGTTTTAACTTCAAATATCACAGTACAACTGCAGTTGCTGGGGTAATAACATGGTAAGTGTCATGTTTACTGTGTTTTAGCTTCAAATAGCACAGTAAAACTGCAGTTACTGAGGTAAAAACATGGTAAGTATCCTGTTTACTGTGTTTTAACTTCAAATATCACAGTACAACTACAGTCACTGTGGTAAAAACATGGTAAGTGTCATGTTTACTGTGTTTTAACTTCAAATATCAAAGTAAAACTGCAGTTACTGAGGTAAAAGCATGGTAAATATCCTGTTTACGGTGTTTTAACTTCAAAAATCACAGCACAACTGCAGTTGCTGTTGTAAGTGTTGTGGTTACCATGATTTTACTACAAATACAACTTACATCTTTGAACCTGATATGAATATAAAACTGATCGAAGGTCTATGGCACGTCACGTGACAGATAACGTTTAATTGCCTCAGTTAACAGATGTGTTTGTTTAGTTAAATGCAATGAAATGCAAAGACGGCCTCGGATGACAGATGTAATTAAGTGAATAAACAAACAGCCCTAATCTGGTTACTAAAGAAGACAGGATACATTCAAAACAAACATTAAGACAGCATATTTTACGACTACTCACCCAACCTGTGGCACACTTAAACTGATGGCAAATCTTGCAATGTGTGCTGAATGAGACTTCCTGAACGTGATTTCATAGCGATCACCATCTCATGTGCTTCACGCCTGTGTTCTGATGCCAAAAGTTTTCAATTGAAATCAATGTAAGTCCAGTTCATTGATGTTCGACATCTTCATAGTGACCGTTCTGCAGTGTTTGACGCCTTGGGAGTGAGAATAGTTTGTATTTTTAACTGCACACAACAGCTCGTTTTGCTGCTTTATACTGCAAACGGGTGTTTCTTACCATATTATTTTAATATATTATCTTAGTTATGAACACACTGGTTTTTAGTGTAAACGGCTTACTGCACATTGTTATTCTTCTCCTTAGTTCCCTAATGAACCAGACGTCTAACACATTCATAGAAATCGTTTTACTTACGCGTTAAAAAATAAGGCAAATAGTAGTGATGGGAAGTTCGAATCATTTTACCGAGTCAGACCTTTAAGTCTCGTTCTGCAAAATTAACTAATCTTTTTTCGAGTCATTTTGTTAATTTTAGCAAAATATAATTAAAATCTTACGTGTTACTTCCCTAACACATCTACTGCTTACACAAATGTTGATTACACTACAAACAAGACAAAACTATAATGCTGTAAGAAACAGAAAAGATTAATTCATTGTTTACCTGGGTCTGTAGTCTATGATTAGCTCATCTCACCTCTTATCTGACAAGTTTTTGGGTTTGAGTCATTCGTTCATCACGTGACAGCCCATAAACTTAACCAATGCAGTGTGAGCCGGAAAAAAGAACTGATTAGTTCATCTCTCCAGTCCTCAGGAAAAACCCAAAGACTCGAAACAGGTGAACTAATTCCAATACAGAACCTAATAGAATGTTGCACATGCACGACTGAACGAATCACTCCCCGAGTCACATTAAAGATTCGTTCAAAATGAACAAATTCTTCTGACTCTTTGTACCTGCAGTTGCCTCAGTAGCGCATTCAGGTTTGCAACTGCCACGCTGTTGACCTCGCTGTCTGTAAGGGCATTTGATTTATAATTTGCGATGTTGATTTGAGCATTTGATTTATCATTTGATCATTTGATTTATCATTATAGCACTGAAATATAAATTTAATTAGGACAGGTTTATACTGGGTTGATCGTGAAAAGTGAATCAAATTCAAATTATTTTTAATTTGATTTTTGATATAGTTAATGCTTCCCCGAATAAGGAAATTAAATCACATTTGAGCATTTGATTTCTCATTTGAGAAGCCATTTTGAGAGTTTGATTTATTATTTGATCTTTTAAGGTATTTGAAGTTTTTCATTTTAATGTTGTTAGGAAAAAACTTCCATAGTGGTTTTTCAGGCATTTCGAAAAAGGAATATTTTGCAAAACTGCAATGGAAACGGCTTTTTCGCATTTACAGGTCACATGGCATATGTAAACATCATTCTTCAATGTACTATAAACTCCAAGAAACACTTCATAGGTAGCTGCTCTCAAGTATAAGGGGCTTTCCCTGATATTAATGCTTACTAGTGTGACGGGTGTCCATTCCATTCACCGCTGCCCTGGCCGGAATCACACACACCGGCGCACCTCATCAGCGCCCAACTCGGCTCAGCTGCTGCCAATCGCCGGAGCCGCATAAGAGAGAGAGGAGAGGACGCCTCAGACGAGCTTCAACTCCCAACGCCTAATCTCTTTCTCTCTCTCTCCTGCCGCAGATAGCAGCTGAGACCTGGGGCCGGTTGCATAAAGGGGTTAGACCAGTCTTAAAAAGTAAGTCAGCCAAATTTTTCTTTATGTCTGGTCCTAATGTTTTATATTCAGTTACAGAAAAATGTAGATTAGTCCAAGCTGGATCCAAAAAATAAGACTGATTACTCTTTGGTTAACTGCTAGTTTATCAGACTAGTACTTAAGACGCTGTCTTAACATAGAGGCTAAGTTTATGCAACTGGCCCCTGGACACGCCGTTCCAGACCTTCTTACACCTTACCACTACACCTGAGGAGAGCACTAGCGAGGACGAGCACCCGGAAGCCACCACCACTGGTCACCCATCACCGCCACTTCACTTCTATTTTTTCACTCAAATATCATTAAATCCACCCTCCGGGGGTCTTTCATGTCAAAACCTTGTTGTGTGATTCTTCACCTCGTTACACTATGTAGGCTGCAGGCATCTGCGACGCATAACGGCTCTGACACAGTCACCGGAGCTGATGTTATGTTTATACCAGCAGCGTCGCACACGTTTCTGAAGCGACTCTCTCCGCTGCTTCTGTAAAGATACAGGCATATGCCTCTGTAGATTAAATAAAGCCAAAATCCGTCCAAATCCCAA
>NW_026128261.1:0-11299 GCF_022985175.1 Labeo rohita
GTTGAAATAGAAATTCCATTATGCAAATCAGAAATAAAAAGTATTATTAAAGCTGCAGTCATAAGATTATGGCAAGAGGACTGGAATAAAGAGTCAAAAGGAAGACATCTATTTAACATCCAATCAAAGGTGGGGAAAGAAAGGAAGGCATATGGAAACAGAAAAGAAGACACAGTTATAACTAGGCTTCGTATAGGACACTCCAATCTTAATTGTTCCCTGTACATGATAGGGAAAAGTGAATCAGAGTGCTGCAGTCATTGTGGAAGAACAGAAACGGTTGAGCATGTATTATTACACTGTGAAGCATATAGAATGGAGAGAAATCAGCTTGTTGGAAATCTAAGAGATCTAGAAATGAATGTCACCTCAGTCAAAGATATATTTCAGAATGCAGAGAAACAGTCAAAGGTGTATGTCTTTCTGTTAAAATTTTTGAGGGATACAGGTTTAATTAACAGGGTATAATGATATTTATTTATTTATTTATTTAATTTATTTATTTATTTATTTATTTATTTTTTTTGTATTATTTAATAAGTAAGAAATCCTCCTTCCGCTCGTTGAGGTTTCACACTCCAACCCAGTAGGTGGCGGAAATGCACCATAAGCTGGTTTGCCACCCGCCATTAAACCTAAAGAAGAAGAAGAACTAACAAGAGAGACAAAAGGAAAAAAAAGAAATACAAGCACTCCCACAAGGACATTAATGGACGTAACAGTGCCACAGGGATTTTGGACCTGCAATCTTGTAAAATCGTCTCTGTGGTCTTTGAGACATTGCCCTTAGTGCAGGGCTCCAGATTGCTAAAACTAAAAATATTAATTTGCGAGTGACGCCACTGGCGACTATGTAAATTTATGTTATGACTTAGAAATTTGCATTTTTCCTGATTATTTTGCAATTGTATCTTTTGTTATGTTGACGTAATAAACTGAGGCGATGCACATCAAAGTTAAAGTGGAAAAAAGACTTTCAAACAGTCCTCATCTTTGCCGAACAGCAGCACTGATGCACACCTGCTAAATGCAGCATGAAATCTACAGAATACAAATAAGAGTAATAACATATGGGTGTGTACCTGTCAGGTCTCATCATTGATTACTAGGACCATCAAATATAATAATATAATAATAATATGTAAAGGTCAACTGCACTGAATGGATCCGTAGGAGCGTCACACCCTTTTTCCTCCATTAACGTACTGCAGAGTTCAAAAACTGTCTTATCACAAGGGAACTGGCCCTTGGGGGTGCACTCTTCCTGACACAAGGCTGCTGCATCCATGTCAACTGGTTTTAGTCTGTCTTCAGTGTTGTGCATTTCTGGAAGAGAGTACATAACTAGTGGACGTCCTCATGCCCCATCATTTCCCGACTGTGGTCAGATTTTATGGGAATTCCATGTGTTTACAACCTCATCAAGTTAATCCTAGAATAAAAAAAAAGAAACAAACAAAAAAATAATAATATACATCAGTGGTCGAATTGTGTCAAAGCTCCCCCCACACAAAAAAAATTAAATAAATAAACTTTATATAAATATGATTCATATTTTTGTCTTGTCCTTGTTATCATTGAGAAAATCTAATTCTAAGATAAAAGATTATTTTATGATGATCAGTAAATTAAGTGTACCAAACAATCACTAAGCAAAAAATAGTTAATCTAGCCGAGGAAATTAATATTTCCAAACAAGTTTAAAGTGATTTTTACCTTTTATTGGGCATTTTTTACCTTTAAAAAGCTATTCTTTTTTCTGAAAGTGTGCATTATCTTTTGTGTCAAATTCTTACATTTAATCAGTAAATTCACTTAGAGTAAAAAGACTGGATGTTACCACACAAATAAAATCATTATCAACAAAATTCATCTTTTCAATATAGAGGAAACAAACGATGCATTTGAATTGGCATTTAGATGTATTTACCCACTGTTTAATGCAGGACATGAATGCATTTAACCTGCAGTTACAAATGCATGAATAATGTTTTGATATTTTAATCCTAAAACGTTGAATGCTGATATATTTGAAATTATTTAAAAAAAATGAAAAGCTACTTTAAATGTGGAATTAAAACTGCCAGTAGGTGTCAGTAAGTCACTGTTAATAAGTGAGTCATTGCGATTGAACCGAATCATTTAAACGGTTGATTCATTCAGGAATTAAAAAGTTGTTTAAAGACGCAAAACAGCGCTGTGCCTGTGTTTGGAATTTTTTTTTTGTTGGTGAAATAGAGCAAAAATAGGCAATATGGTGTCTAAAAAGTAGGTCTCTTAATATTAACTTCTAGTTTATTGAACTGTTGTGTAAAATCAATATCACATGTTGTGTGATATTGATTAACTATATGACATGCCCCATATCCTGAACGCATTTTTTTACACACTTTAAATGAGCACAATCAGTCTAGCTAGTGTTTAAGAACTCATAACTCCTCTTATAATCAGTAAAGCTGTCCATACATTAGATGATAAATTAATCTCTTACTTACATAGTTCGTACATATATGTACATTGTTGCTTATGATGAAGGAATTCACGAGTTCAATCTGAACAAAACTCCAGGTTTCAGCAATGACTGTTCTGGGGTGCGTTTCCCAAAAGCATCGTTAGCCAACAATGGTCGCAAGTTCCGTTGTTACCAACATAGTTCAACGATTCAGTGTTTCCTGAAACCATAGTTCAAACGAAAAATTCGCAAACAGCGTCACAAACTTACATGGTTTTAACTACAGCTCTTGACCTGTGATTAGAAGCATAGTCCCTTGATAGTAAGACATATGGGCTCAATAAATTATGCTCTTGGGCACAATAAGTAAGCTAACATGCAGTACAATCTATATCTTTCACACAATCTAAATATAAATGCATTTTAATCTATGTATTTTTAAGTTTCCTCTGCTTTTGAATAGTGCGCATGCGCATAAATGCCTATGGGAACCCCGGAATTAATGAAACATCAAATAAAGCGAAATGACATGGATCAAAAGTAGTTAATTAGGTGCCATGTTTAATATAGCTGAATTTTAAAGATCTCTAATAAGTTAAATATCATAAATGATTACTCTGTGATGTCATTAACAACGGCCCTACATTGTTGAACTAATGTGGTTCAAACGACAGAGATGCGACCGTGTTCAGGAAACAGTCGTGACTAGCTAGATCGTTTCCACAACAATCCTGAACGCCTCTGATTGGCCACTCCATTCTAAATTTAACAGAGTTATGTGATTGGTTATATTGCGCAACGCTGTAAAAACACGAAAAAATAAAATACAATTTAATGTGAGCAGGTCTAAATTTAATACAGCTGTTACAAGGAGTGAGGGACGAGAGGCGAGCGGATCCACATGCGAGCCTTTATTAATGGGACGAGACAGATACATGGTCGGACAGGCAGGGTCAAATCAACAGTAAACAGGAGTGTCAAAGGCGAGACGAGAGAATAGTCCTTAATGACGAGCGATAATCCAAAGGCAGGCGGCTAGACAGTCCAAACGAGATAACCAGGCGGGAAAAACAAAACACAGGGAACTCGGAACTAGAAACTAGAAACTAGGAAGCGATAACAATAAACACAACAATATAACAATCCGTGACTTGTACTGGGAAAGACCTGGGCCTTTATAGTGACGCTGATTGGTCACATGCGATGACACAATCAGCGTGAAGGATACTGGGAGATGTAGTCTGGGGTGAAAAGCAACAGTCAGTGTGAGATATGGTGAGAGTGACCTCTGGTGGTGAGCGGACAGCGGGACACCAACCAGATTCGTGACAACAGCAATCTCATATTTTTTTTTTTTATTTCATTTTCACTATTTTCATGTTTTAAGTATTATAGTTTCACTGAAAAACCAGGGGACCCATTTAGTTTGGTTTCTCCCTTTTGTGCCCATATTTGATCGTTCCTGTTTCCTGTCCTCATTTAGTCATCATTAGTTTACCTTGTTTCACTTGTTCCTTAATTAAGTTTATTGTTATCACTTGTCTTTATAAGTTGCATTCTGGTCAGTGTTTGGTGTCTGGTCTCGTCAATACGTCAATGTATGTGTATTTTTACACTCCTCCTGTGGATTTACCTGTTTTGGAATTCCCTGTGGAATATAATAAAGACTTTATCTGTGACCTTCGTCTTCATTCGCCCCTTCCTCGCATGATACGTGACACTGTGCTGAAACTACCAAAGTAAACATAGAATAGTCTTTTTTGAAAAGAGCTTGAAAAGATCATAGAAATCTTTGCCAACCTTTCTTTTTTTTTTTAAATGACAACTGTCGTCAGTAAATGTTAACAACACCTGCAATGGGTGAATTACATTTCTTGATTTAATGCACTGAACAAAAACATTTTCAAAACTGTTTATAATGATATGACGCACACACACTCAAACACCTTACAATGCCTTATTTCAGGATTTTGACCATGCAAATTGGCATATGACCAGCTCAGATTCAATTCTCCTTCACAGTTAGTGATTGGAAGAGAAAAAAATAGTCACAATGCAACAAAAATATTAGGAAATGTTGTCTTAAGTCCATTATAATCAATCATGTGCAGCAGCTCTGCAGGTGAGGTCTTGTCTTTGCTAAAATGTCTGAACTGAATGAGTTCATCAGCCAAGGCTTTGTCTAGGTCTTCTGGGTAAGTGGAGGAAAGTTTATCAGCTCCTGAGCGCAAATCACTTTCTGTACAGTCTTTCTAGAAGAGAACACAGAAAAGATCATAGACCTCTCTATATGCATCAATTCGTTTTGACAGGCATGACCTGAGCCTGTCGAGGATGACATAATATGAGTCAGTGAACTACGTAGGTACTTGCGACCACAGTCGGCTAACGATGCTTTTGGGAAACGCACCCCTGTTTAAAAAAAACAGTAGCAGCGAGCGCGCCTTCAGCACAGCTGGAAGAGATCCGCGTTCAAATGCACACAATAGGCTAAAGCTTGCCGCAAATCACCAGGAAACGTAAGTACCATAAATGTGTCGGGGGAAATGTTGTATTATTCTTACCTTTATGAGCAGAAATGATAATGTGTTTTGAAGTGTTTCTAATGCAAGTGATCTCGCTGGCGCCTTCAGCTTCCACTCTGTGCACAAACGACTGGGTATGCGTCTAACAGCGCACATTTATCTTAAATGTTTAAACTGACATTGTGATATGCTTGAGCTGTTTCATATAGAACTTATTTTAGGCAAGTTGTGATGATTTGAGAAGGCTGAATTCATCAAATCTATGATCAAATCATTGTCTGCTGCTGGCTGCTGGTCATTACTTTAAAAAACAAACCTTACATTTAACAAACAAAAAGTGCTCCAAACGTTTTTCTAAATGAGCTTAATACAATAACCAAACAAAATATAATCATTTTGAGATTTCATACAAAACTGGGATATTTTAATAACTGATCAGTAGTATAAGCCGTTTTAAGAGAAGGGGGGAAAAAGACGGGCTCGGTTCGGACTCGGGCCTAGAACTCTGATAAGCTGTCGGACAAGAGCCGGGCTAGGGCCTTGATTTCAATCAGCACATTTGAGGCTGTAACGGAGAATGAGAGGCAAGAGGTGAGCAGATCCATCTGCAAGCTTTTATTAATAGGACGAGGCAAAGACATGGTCATACAGGCAGGGTCCAAACAACAACAAACAGGTATATAGGAGCGAGGCATAAGAGTAGTCCGTGAGGCAGGCGTGGGTTGATCAGCGGCGAACATAATCCAGAAATAGGCAAGACGAGGGAATAATCCGAGAAACGAGCTAGAGTCCAGTAGGCAGGCGGAGAGACAGACGAGATGAGAAGGCCAGGCGAGGGAACTAAACACAGGGAACTAGGAACTCGGGAACTAGGAAACTAGGAAACTAGGGAACTAGGGAACTACAATAACCACAGGGATAAACACAACAACAATACTCTGTGAAATACAGAGGGAAAGTCCGGGGCTTTTATAGTGCCGCTGATTGGTCACAGGTGCTGACCCAATCAGCGCACTGGATGATGGGGAATGTAGTCCGGGGTGTAGTGCAACAGTCTGAGCGTAGTGACAGGGTGAGAGCGACATCTGGTGGTGAGCGGACCGCAGGTCATGGACCAGATTAATGACAGAGGCTTTGGTCAACACATGAAATGACACAAATCAGCACAGGGAGATTATCACGGGGCCCCCAACACACAAGTCCCCCTGCAGTGACTGCTTGAATGATTTATACGTAGAGAGAGTGACATTGTACCGCATTAAAAGAAAGAACATTTATGTTTTCATAACCGCTGGCCAAAATCAAAAACGAAATCAAAACTAAACCTAAATCATCTCTGACAGCAAGGGGTCACCCTGGTGTTTCTTGGGCCCAGCAGTGTGCGTATTTTGCGTAGGCCTATTACAGAGGGGTGTGTTGTATGCTTAATATTACCGCTTTTCATAAGGCATAGGCTAGGCAAGTGCTACTATCGATACTCGTTCTAAAATCACTAGCAAGTAGTTCTTTGTTTCTCTCTTACTGTTGGCAGAAGTTGCATAGTATAAGCCTTATTAAATGGCGTAAGTCATAAAATTATAAATATACCTACAAAATGGCATTTTAAAACAAGACGTACCTGAATAAGGTTAAGGAAGCAGAATAGGACCAGACTTTTATCCAAAAAGTCTCCGCTGAAGTGTCCATCAGTGATCAGTGTCTGGAAAAAGTTAATCCAGAACTGTGCACTTTGCTTACGGAGAATAGCCCACCACCCCTCGATTCGTTGGCTTGCGGTGGTCTTCCATAAAGGAAATTCCTTTCTCCAGCAAAACTGTCTCCATGGTTGCTTCGGAAACATTGCTTTACATTGCTGCCACACCATCATTCTCGGTGCCCATGTCTGCGCGGATCCTCTCGGGACACCCTCCTATGCTCGTCACAGTTTTTATGAAGTAACTGGCTATTACTTTAGGATCATTGTTGGTTGTGTACGCCTCCATCCATAGTATGAAACGACTGTAACCATCTATACACCCATTAATGGCAATGCCGTATGGTTTCAGTTTGTCATAGCTGTCCATATGCCAGAGTGCATTTGGGCCAGCGCAGCTGTACTGGCATCTTCTAAAAAAACCCAGTCGCTTGCAAATTCTCTTTAAAGTTCGTATGCTAATTATTATTTGGTTATAATTAGCTAAAGCTGATAGAATTTCTTTGTTACTGAAAGAAAGCTCCACTGAGTCATCTAACTGTCATGTCCTCTATGCAACGAATATTACACGACACAGATCCAGTGTGTTATTTTCAACATTTTATTTGCCCTTTTTTCACTGAATTTAATGACATTTTTTTCCTCGAAATTTAACTTTTTTTCTTGAAATTTAACGATATTTTTCCCGAAATTTAACAACTTTTTTCTCACAAATGAATGACTTTTTCTCGCAAACTAACAACTTTTTTAAAATTAAAAAAAAATAAATAAATAAAACCATGTTGAGATTAAAGTCATTATAATACGAAATTAAACTTGTTAAATTGCGAGAAAAAAAAATCAAGATTAAATGTTGAGATTAAACTCGTTAAATTGCAAGAAAATACTTGTTAAATTGTGAGAAAAAAAGTCATTACATTTTGAGAAATAAGTTGTTAATTTGTGGGACAACAATTGTTAAATTTCGAGAAAAAATGTGTATTTCAAAATGGAGCTGGCTGGACTTCTAGAAATGACTCTCCCGCAATCTCTGATTAAATTGGTCAGGTTTTCTCTGTATTAGAGTTTTGAATTTACTATTTGAACAAATTCGTTACTGGATCCTTGGACTGAAAAGTTAAAAGGGTTCACTGGTTAAAAAATATCTGATCGTAAAAACTGCTTCTTTGTATTTGTAAGATATTGTTTTCATTATTGTGTACTGATTCAAATCAGTAATCAATATTAATTATTATTTTCTTAACATCTGGACTGCAGGAGACAATCATCAGACATATTTCAAAGGAAGCCGGCGCCACGGTCCTGACCGCATCATCACTGTCTTTACTGGGATTTAGCGAATATTTGCATTTATTCACATATGACTGGATGTGGTGGACTGTCATGATTTTGGCTAATGCAGGGCACTACTGAATGATGCGCATCAGAGGGATTTAGAAGTGGGTACATGAAAAGCCGACTGATAACGGCGTATACCTGCATCCCACTGCTGCCTAATACATTATTATTAAATGCTCGTTAAGCAGTTGATTCCCACTTTTCTGATGTGATGTGATGAGAAAAGGAAGAAAATCGAGTTCTGCAAAAGTAAGGTTCGAACCCCAGTCGATCGCACCATGTGCCACATCTGTGTGCATTTCTCTCCAAACTACACCACTGCAGATGCTGTTTTACTCTCTCTGACCAGATCAAATGAACATGACACAAGTGTGTTTATTCTCGAAATTTAACAACTTTTTCTGGCAAATTAACAACTTTTTTTGTCGCAATTTAATGAGTTACTCTCAACATTTAATCTCAACTTTTTGTCTCGCAATTTAACGACTTTAATCTCGAGATGGTTTTAATTTTTTTTTTTTTTATTGCATGGCCCTAATCCTCTTCTGTACTTTCCACTCTCTGACAGGAAAATAATTTTTCTGAGGTAAATCTTCACTTAGAAATATTTTCAATGACTTTCAATAAATAAATAAATTACACAAATAAAAAATCTTTTTTTTTTGTGAAGAATGAAGTAAAAAAAGAGAAACGTCCTGTCAAAAAAAAAAAAAACTGTCAGAAACTGCCCTCTTTCCACTCTCTGACAGGAAAATTATTTTTTTTTGAGGTAAATTGTCACTTCACAAGAAATATTTTCAATGACTTTCAATAAATAAATCAATTACACCAATGAAAAATAATTTTTTGTGAAGAATGAAGTAAAAAAAGAGAAAAGTTCTGTCAAAAAAAAAAAAAAAATCCTTTCAGAAACTGCCCAATTTCCTCTATGATATTCTGAGGTAAATCTTCACTTCACAAGAAATATTTTCAATGACCTATAATAAATAAATCAATTTCAGGAAAATAAACTCCTTAAATATTAAGTAAAAAAGGACAACATTAATTTTTACTGTGTGTAAACATTACTATTTCCAATGTTTTCGAAAAAAAAAAAAAAAAAAAGAAGTTTCTTACCTGGATCTGCGGATGAGGCTGATCCTAAAACACATTAACCGCCATGTTTTACAGGTTCAATCAGCTAAAAACTAAGATGTACATAGTTATATTTCTACATCTCGCTACTTGTTTCGTTTATTTTGTATATAGTTTGCTGAAGAATGGTAACCTTTTGTTAGTAACAATAAAAACATAATTCAGTTTGTCACAGTAGTTGTCTTCTTTACCATTAATCTCTCATCAATCTTTCATCTAACATCCATATGTTTAGTTGTGCCACTTTGAAGATTAACCAGTGTCTTATGGTTTTGGAAAAAAAAGAAAATAGAATTTAAAACTGTTTTTCGTACTGCTAGAAATTGCAATTAAACATTTAGATGATCTGAAGAGAATAGGTCATTGTGTCATTATTCACACTGAGACACGTGAGATTTTCCCATGGAAATCTGATAATTCTGATATATCTGATATAAACTCACAATTCTGAGAAATAAAGTCACAATTGCATAAACTGCCAATTGCGAGTTATAAAGTCAGAATTGTGTGATATAGACTCGCAATTCTGTGAACATATCAGTTTTTTTTCTACTTAGAACTGGACTTGAACTTGCAATTGCGCGTTTGTATCGCAATTCTGAGAAAAAGTCAGAATTGTGAGATAAAAAAGTCGCAGTTACCTTTTTTTTTTAAATTTTTTATTCAGTGGTGGAAACAGGCTTCCATACTTACAAGTTAACAATACAAAAAAAAAACAAAAAAAACTGGCAGACATTTAGGCCAAAGTGGGCAAAGACAAAAATCTTTATCATTCATTTATATTTGTTTATTTTTTTTACAAAGATATACATTACAAATCCACATAATATACAAATAAAACAAATAGTGCTTTATTTTTGTGTATTTTATATATATATACGTGTGTGTGTGTGTGTGTGTGTGTGTGTACTTGTTTTTGCTACATTGTGGGGACCAAATGTCCCCACAAAGATAGTAAAACCTGAAATTTTTTTGACATTGTGGGGACCGGCCTGTGGTCCCCACAATGATTAAAAATAGTAAATGATGTTTATCTGAAAGTGTAATGATGCAAACATGTTTTCTGTGAGGGCTAGGTTTAGGGTTAGGGTTGGGTTAGGGGATAGACAATATCGTTTTGTCGGTATAAAAACTATAGAAGTCTATGGAAAGTCCCCACAATTCACAAAAACAGATGTGTGTGTGTGTGTGTGTGTGTGTGTGTGTGTGTGTAATCACTGGAGCGACTATTGGCTATTGACTATTGCTAGTGTAACAAAAGTCTGCAGAACAAAATAAATAAAACATTCAACAAACCTTGAGTTAAAATGTTTTGTCAGTCATTGTTTTTAAAACGTTCATCTATTCTGAGTTTAATAGCCTAATATTCAGCGACAGACGAACAAACCACTATATAAAAAAAAATAAATAAACATTAACATTTGTTAAAAGGTTTGAGCCTCATTTATGTTTTTATACTTAAAAATGTGTTTTATAAATTTTATGTAGAAATACATGTAACAGGTGTCATATTAATTTATTATTTCACTCAAAACTCAAAAATTTTGTAAATTAGTCTCTTTGAATATTATTTTTATTTTATTATGTTGTGTTCATATGCGTTAATTTTGCCATGGTTTGGCTACGTTATCAATCTGGGGTGCGGCCCCTTTAAGAGAGCGCTATGTTCCTTCAGTTCGTGTGAAGCGCGGCTGAAGAGAGTTGAGCTGTGCTGTCGCTCCGGTTAAACCTAATGTTCCTCCTCGAATAACATGTGTTTTGTGCAAAACATGATATTTAAGTTAAGTTTAACGTGAACGTAGGAAGCGTGGATAGGTGTGTGTGTTTTAATTATGTATGTTCAAGCTTTGTGGCTAAAAGACTTAGTTTAATTTTCGATTTGTTTTGAAGGAGAAGACTAACTTAACAAATTTTTTTCATTCATTTCTTTTTATTCATGCTTGTATGTTGTATTCACGTTTTTTTAAATACTTTTTTCAGTTTATGAAATCGTTTTATTTTGGAGAACTACTTTAAAAGTTATTTGATAATAAAAGAAATGTAAACATTGTAACTTGTTTGAACTCGTGGGAGACACAAGCTGTGCTTAAAAGTTTGTCCACTTAAAATTTTAGTATTTTGTAAAAAAGCCATTTCATTTAAATTAAACATTAGGAG
>NW_026128262.1:0-11290 GCF_022985175.1 Labeo rohita
AGTCTGAGATCAGTGTAACCTGCACAAACAACACAGTTCTTACTAAAACCAATACAAAAATAAATAAACACGTACATACATAAAACCAAGAGAACAGAGATAATCAGAGTAACTACTAGCTCTAATCTCTGTTTAATATAGTCAGAGATCTCAGATTGTGGTATTGATTAAACAAATAATTTTTTTGTATTTAACAATTGGAACTGTATTCTACGGTGACCGGGAGGGGACACTTTGGTTTACTTAAGTTTGTCGTGGCCACGTCATATCAACTCGTGGGAACGTCATATTATGTCGTGGCCACGAGATCATTTTGTCGAGGGAACGACATCCATTTCTCGTGGCCGCGACTTATTATGTTGAGGAAACGACAGGCGTTAACAAAATATAGCCTTAACCAGTTATTAAAATAATAATAGCCTAATAGGCTAATAATAAATTATAAGTGACTTATAAGTGGCTATATTTTTATATTTATTGTGTATCGCTTTGCCTAACGTTCTGTAGGCCCTATATGCTAGTATTTGCTATATTTTGCAAATACTGTGAACAATTATGCCAATAAAGTTTTGACAGAAGTTTTGATTGTATTTATGCCTGTGTGTGACGATAAATGATTTACAAATGAAACTACGTCAATATATAGGCTAGTTTATTAATTAGACGAAATAACATAAAATATATGTCAAATTCAACCTTTAAACTGGACTTACAAGACTGGGATGCATGAAATGTTTGTAGGACTATTTGATATACTTTATGTAATATTTATTAATGATCAACTTTTTTGAATGCTGTCTACATCGGGCACAGACAACATTCGCGTAGACATCGCATAATATTATCATTTAATATTGTATTAATTTCTATAATAAGTAATATAATAATTCCTTAATTCAAAATAAAACTAATAAATCTATCGCTGATAATCCCGGGTTACTATGGTCACGCAGGTTTGTTTACGCATTAAACTCGTGGCCTCAACGACATGGCCACGATGGATGTTACCTCGACAAAATGATGACATAATATGACGTTCCCACGAGCTGATGATGACGTGGCTACGACAAACTTAAGTGAACCGAAGGTGTCCCCTCCCGGTCACCGTAGTATTCTTTACAAAAAGGTTGAATATTTTACCAGAGCATATCAGTCCTATGTCATTATCATGGGAGCAGTTTATTTTCGGTGAAGTTGACAATGGACAGCGTCGAATGTGTGATTCATTTCCTCTGCACTGAATCTCTTGTGTCCACATCTGAGTGTCTCCTTTGCCAAAAGCAGCTGCTCCCAGCACCTGTACAGGAGCCCCACAGTCCAGCTCTCTACACACAACCTCTGCATCCTGCTGGTCAAAGGCAGCGTCACACACTGTGTATGGTTTGTTCTCCTGAATTATCTCTAATCTCCCAGAACACAGGTGGGATCCATTAACAAGTGTGGGGTGACGACCTGTGTTTACATTACATAAGTAAATGATTATTAATTAAACATCCCTACTTACCTGGAACAGCAGAAAAACTTATTTATATCTGTCATTAAAATTTAGTATTTCATTATTTCAAATAATCTGCACTAATTTTATCTGTAATTATATCTTAATCATCCATAATTTTATAATCTTCATTAAAATAAATACGAATGTCAAATCAGACTGTCTGAATAATATAAAATATAATATAAAATACATTATATTTATTTGTGATTCTGTCCATCATAGTTTATTACAAGAAAATAAGAAATGAGGATTAATATATTATGAACAAAACAATTAAACAGTCTGTCTGTTAAACAAACTGTCGGTTTAATAAGATTTACATTGATGCAGTTTGTCCACACCAACATATAGAAGTGCATTTTTTGCTTGAATGAAAATTATGAAAGAGAGTGATGAAATATCAGGATGAGTTTTGGAGCAGCTTACCTGAACAGACGACACCAGCATCTTGATTATGAGCACAGTACTGTATATACTGGCTGTTTGAACTACAGTCTTTCAGTGCAGTCTCTGATCCACTACATCCTACAAGACCCATTGAAATTGGTCCTGATCCTTGTCCAAAGTGAGCATTTTTTGTTGCTGTTACAGCCGTCCCACAGTCCAGCTCTCTACACACCACTGCAGCATCAGTCAATATCCCAGTCATAATCACACACTGTTCCCCACTGACCTTTATTAAAAACCTCCACTCGACCAGCACAGGGATGATTGCCATTCACCAACCTCACACCCACACTGTCTACACATGAAAGAGAGGAGACAATTAGTGAACATACCAAACACAGTATGTAGAAAAGTGTAAAATTACATGCAAATGATTTCAGCTCATTTGAAAGAATAGATTAACTGGTGATCCTGATTATGTACCTACCAGAGGTGATGAGTTTTACCATATAACACAGAAACATCAGCATCAGACAGCTGTCCATCTTCTCCTTCAGCTCAACACACAATATTTCATCAACTCAGAGCACAGCACAAGTTTCTCGTCTGCTCCCTCAAACACACTGAAGAAACTGGCTCCTGTCAGCCCCCTAAAGAGAGAGAGAGACTCACAGCTGCCAATGACACTCACTGTTACCTTATTAGACACAACAGAGGAAATCATCAAACACAATCAGTGACAAATCAGAAAGCAGCATTTTTATTTTCTCCATATATATCAATAAAGTGTCAGCGCTGATGAGCGGGACTCCTCCTCCAGCGTGAAGAGACACTTCACTGAGGACAGACTCGTGTCAGTCATAAGTCAGTGTGGAGATAAAGTCACACTAAACTTAAAGCAGATTGATACAGAAACACTGCAGCTTATATTCAGCATCAAAACCTGAACCTGAACACAGCAGATACAAGCACTGATGACTGACTGCTCACTTCAGACACTTACTAAAACTTTACTTCACACAGAAAGTAAGTTGATATTTGCTATAAATATTTAAATTATAATAAACTGAACATTTAAAGTTATTTTTGGAACAATGTGCATAACATTAAGGGAATTTTACTACACTGTTATAATGTTACAAAAGCACAATGAACAGTATGTTACTACATTATAAAATGAACTGTTTGTGTACAACAAAAAGAGGGCAATTCAGATAAGATTTGTAAATAAACATAAGTTTCTATTCCAAATATATTCATCTGGTATTATATGAAAGATATTTGTAGCTGTAGATGTGTGTTTAACACTGTAATGTGTAATTCATCCAGCAGATGGCAGTAAAACACTTCTTATTGTAAAGAGGAGCAGACAAGAGTCTTGTCCTTGTGTCACCACATGAGGGAGATTCTCACTGTTAAACATTTTTTTTTCTGGACAGAAATTGTTCATTTCCTTTTAAGTTACCACACAAAAACTTTTTTTTTTTTTTTCATGTATTTTGTTTTTTGTTCTTCATGTTTTTTTTTTTTTTTTTTTTCAACGGTCCACAAATAAATTCCACAAATAAATTACCAGTGTAATTTACAACAATATAAACATGATTTTTCTTTTTTTCTTTCTTTCTTTTTTTTTTTTTCTTTGTTTTGCCTAATTTAGTACAATCCAGTTTGTTCAAAAAAATGTTAGACTAAAGACTACAGATATTTTGAAGTGCACAATAGTAATAAACATGTAATTTAAAGCATATTATTCAACCTCTGCCTTAATCTTAATCTATATTTGATAATCCTTAATTCTGTTATATGCATTTTATGTTAAATTGTCATACAAGTACTACACAATCTTACATTTCAGACTCATCTGTAGCCTCAATTGTCATACAAGTACATACAAATATGTAAAATACAATCTTACATTTCTCTCATTTATTTCATGTAAAGCTCATTTCACAGCATACTAATTTTACTCTATTTCTGCTGCACAGATATATTTTAATACACTGAGCGAGCGAATAATGTAAAATCTACGGAGCCCCTTAAGGGACATGGTGGTGAAAAAAATCAGAGTGAGTGAAAAAAAATTCAGGGTGGGAGGAAAAATATTTTTCAGATTTTTTTGCGTTCCCTCGCAAAACTTTTGCGTTCCCTCGCAAAACTGGTAGAGTTCGGACAAACACTTCCTGTTTACTCCGCTCAGTATGTTCACAACGGAGCGGTTCTTAGGAGTTTTATACTTGAAATCAAGTGGCCTATTATAGAAATACAGTCATTTAATTGCTTATAGTTTAAGGCACGATTTTGGAACATTCTAAAACGCTTAATGTAATAAAACAGTGACAGCGGAGGACCAATTCGGTATTAATAAATGCTATTCATACTAATAAAAATTTTAATATTAATAGCATTACTCTTAATAAAGCAGATAGTCATAAATGCAACTTGCTAATGTCTTTTCTCCTCACAGAAAACCTTTAGGATACAGAAAACGCTCAAGGAAAGTTAATGGAGGAATTAAGAAGGTATTTGTAGTTATGGTTAATTTGTTTGCTGTTTGTTTAAAAAAAATAATAATACGTTTTTGAAAGGAAAAATAAAACAAATAAGTCACGTAGCCTATTAGTCCCATTTTATTCAGAAATAATACTACTAGCAGGCCTACAGTGTTATAAACACACATAGCCTAGCACTCCACAGCAAATCCTTTAAATTTAACTGTATTCTGAACAGACCAAAAACCAAAACCAAAAAACTATAACTTATTCATTTTTAACGAATAAATATAATATAATGCAGTATAATAGGTATAAGCTTATTTAGCTATAAATAAACTAAAATAAATAATTTAAAGCGAAACTGAAAGTATGGGCTCACGTATCGCTCTCCTTCAGCACAAATCCAAATGTTTCCATATTTGCAATATTTGCAGCTAAAGCATTAAATTAACCGGGCTTTGTACGTTCCAATATCGACGTGAAAAAAATCATAATGAACAAAAATGTGCCGCAGTGGATTGGACCGGTGCACAGACTAATACAGACTATTTAAACTGACTAGTGTAAGTTTGTATCTGTTTGGGTGATTCTGTGTATTATTTTAATAATGAACAGGCTGCGAGGCGCCGGCGCGATCAAACAGCTGAAATATAAAAACTGTAAATATATATATATATATATAAATATAAAAATTGTCTTCCAAAAATACCCTGTGCGAGTTATTGTTTTTCATGTTTAAAATAGCAGAATGCAATATCCAAACGACTGCAAATGCAACATTTATTTTATATAGCAGTTCAACAAAAAGGGTAATATTAAGTGACTTTTTAAATGTAGCCTACATTTTAAACATATGATGTTATATTTAACGAAATAATAATAGTTCCAACGAAATCCGCAACAGAACTGGCGTCTCTCCAAGCAACAGCGGTGTTTCGTTTCTGAATTAACCTGCAGCTTTGAACCATTCGGAGAGTCCGTGATTAATAACCCATTCATAACTACAACCATTTGCTTAGTTATTGAATGAATGAATGAATGACGCGACGCCTTGCTCATTATGACAGTGACATGCCGCCACCTACTGGAACGTCTGAGAACCACTAGTTTAATGGATTACTGCGTTAATTGCCTATTTTTAATAAAACAAAATTTTTATCAACGTCTTCATAAAGCCGCGTTTTCTTTATGGGAGGAAAAGGCTTAACATGCAATTTAGAGCTTTCTGTTCATATTCGGGGCTTACCTGCTTTCCTACATTTAAAATGTATCACAAACTGTATACCGAGTTCGGCCTTTTATACTCTATTATCCCGTTAAGTTTTCTTTCTGGGGGATACGCTTAATGTAAAAAAATCCTCCCAAATTTTTCCTCCCACCCTGATTTTTTTTCACCACCATGTCCCTTAAGGGGCTCCGTAAGTTTCAGTTCTTTGATATTATAATATTTCTTTCTAATGTTAGGAAAGTAACATGAAATCATCAACATTAACATCTTAAACTTGCACTAAAATGTGATTTATACCATCGAAGTAGTAATTTAATAGAATCACGTCTTAGTGATACAAGTTCAGAAACATTTACTGTATAACCTGTTGACGTTTTTTTTTTTTTTTTTAAATATTGTTTATTGACTTAATGTGCCATAATGTACATTGAAATGTTTTTTGAAATGTTACGGTTTAAACAGTATAGATGATTACTTAATGTAATGCAAATACAAATGCAATGTAATACAAACCAGTCTGATCCCACAACAGACACAGCAATCCCACAATTTAGCTGTCTACAGAGGACACTGGCAGCTCTCATATCCCAGCATGCATCACACACTGTGCCCCATTTAGGACGTGAGGCCAAGTATGGTGATACTCAAAATTTGTGCTCTGCATTTAACACACACCCAGAGCAGAGCCATACTGCTATGCCGGGGATCGGTGCCTTGCTCAAGGGACTCACCTCAGTCGTGGTATTGAGAGTGGAGAGAGCTGCCCCATTTATTTAAGTACTAGAACATTTAGGTTAGTGTCACCCGGACAGGATTATTATTGCTGTTGTTGTATTACCATTTGTAATGCATAACATGTAATGTCAATGAAAGAAATGAAAGAAAGTTGATAAAACAATTTGATTTTAGTATATTTAGTGATTGAAATGTTGGATTTGATTTATTTACTGACAGGATAAACAGTGCTATTTTACCAGAACATATCAGTCCACACTGTTGTCTTGAAAACACTGTATGTCCTTTGAAGTTGGACACAATCTAATGGTTGATTCATTTCCTCTGCACTGAATCTCTTGTTTCCACATCTGCCTCTGCTCTTCAGACCTCTGCAATGATGACAAAACCTCTACTTCACACCCACACACAATGAAATTAGGAATAAATAAGTAAATTATTAAAAAAAAAAAAATACTTGTAAGCTTTTATTAAAAATAAACTTTTTGTAACATTATATAATATATGCATAAACAGTATGTAAATACATTATAAAATGAACTGAATCAAGACAAGTTTGTAAATAAACATTGGTTTATATTTTGAAGATATGGCTTTGGCATCATATAAAGGCATTTGTAGCTGTGCGTTTATGTGTTTGTGTGTTTGCATAATTCATCCAGCAGATGGCAGCAAAACACTGATGGTAAAGAGAAGCAGACAAGCGTTTTGTCCTTGTGTCACCACATGATTTCATGATCAATATGATTCTCACTGTTACACATTTTTCTGGACGCAAATTGTTCATTTCTTTTTAACAGCTACATAATGGCTACATTTCTCATTTATTTCATGTAAAGCTCATTTCACAGCATACTAATTTTACTTTATATCTGCTGCACAGATATATTTTAATACTCTGAGTGACTGAATAATGTAAATACACATTGCAGTCAGATTAAGTGTTCATTAAAATGTCTGACATTAAATCAAATGTGGCCAATAAAGGGGGGGGGGTTAAAAAAAAAGAAAAAAAAACAACTTATTTCATCTTTATAAATATTTTAATATAGTGCAACCTGTTGAACACAAACAAGTGAGTAGTTTCTGTGAGGTGTTATTGTTAGGGGTAGGGGTATTTTTCACCTGTCATAAAGACAATGGAAGTTTATGAGATGTCCTGACTAACACAGTGAAACAAATGTGTGTATGAAATGATTTCTTGTTTCTTAATATAGCCCTATGTAATGTCATTATAAGAAAGACCCTCAGCTCAGCATGTGGAGGCTCTAAAGAAGTAATATGATTAAAATAGAAAAGACAAACTAAGAAGGATCAGTCCAATCTCAAATATTTAAACTAAATGCAAATTATCAGATAAAAAATGAGATTAAAAATTATTTAAAGTCATTCAGGTTGAAGTGCACCATCACACAGTAAACTGTGCAGCTGGGGATTGGGTTTAAATTTGTGTGTGTTTTTTTTAAATCACACATTTTACATAATGTATTATATGTATATGTAATTTGTAATATAGCTTGTGTTATGTCATAGACATCTCATGACTGAGAGATTAAACCTATTAAAATAAACCTGATAGAGGCATGATAATTCATGCCAGAAATGCTTATTTAAAATATATTGAGTCACACTTTTTTGTTTAAACAGCTGTGTTCTGTGAAATGTTTTGATATTATTTTTGTGTAAAAATTACAGGCATGTTCCCAAAAGCTCTGACAGTGCATTATCTGTAAATGACTGTTGTCACATTTCTAAATATTTCTTTACATTCATTAAGCAACAGAATAAAGGCTTAAAGGGAATAATAAAGGAACAATTTCAAAGGCTTTTTTTTTATTATAATGCATCCTGTGTGAACAACCCCTGTTTATCCATCTTTCTGCATTTCAGGGTTAATTCTCACATATCAACAAGAGATAACCATCAGATTGAGCTCGCCAAACAGCTCAGACTTTCCACGACTCGACAAATGCAGATCACACATATTCACTTCATGGAAACAAATGAAGACTAACAGACACTGGAAACAGACAGTGACAGAGAAAAACGCTGATCTAACAAAACCCAACAAGTATGTCTGTTGCTGTGTTTGGCATCTGTCAGTGCAGTTTAAACTACAGTCTTCGTTTTATGTGGTTGGGCTTCATTATAGAACCTGTTGAACAGTCAGAAGTTTTAATAAACCGCCACTGATTAAAAGTGCTAATGCAATCATCATATTTTAACTTCTTTTAAAATGAAATTGTGTTTGGTGAACAAAGTTAGCTTCTCTGCAAACTCTACAAATGCACCTAATATTAACTCCTGCTTATCACTCTTTAAAACCACACAGGAAGAGACATTCACTGACGCACACATAAATATGCGGCTTTGTGGTTTGGAGTCTGATAAACTATCATCTACAAATTCATCTGATTACACGTTGTTAACCCTCAAAGATAAACAGTTAAACTCATCTGACATTCTCAGTGGAGAGACTTATTTAAATTTTTTTTATGATTAAATTTGTTTAAGGTTAGAAAAAGCCTTAATTCTACAGTGGATCAGATTCTCCCATCATTTAATCTCATTTGACTGGAGTCACAAAATTTTGTAATGCAACTTTATGAGCTGTTTACTTTGCTGGTTATGGCTTTCTTTTTTGGGGGTGTTTTATAATTTCTAAACACATAAATTGTAACATAGTTAAAGCTTTCAACATTCTCACATGATGCCTCACCCCCTCTGAGTGATGTTGTATGTGATGAATCTCATGATAAACAGCTTCTGTCTGTGTCTTTTGTAGTCCTGTATACCAGTCAGAGAGAGCTGTGAGTGTAGACAGACAAACCTGCTGTCAGTTCACAACACATGACTGATCACACACTGAATAAGACACAATATGACAGTCTCTGGATCTCTCCTACCTCTCCTCATCACTCTCTTTCGCTGAATCAGTATAAGCAGTGGCACTAAGAGCAGTAAGAGCACAACTACCAGTACAATCACAAGCACTGGGGGGACGGAGAGAGACGCTGCTGGAGGAGTTTGTGGAGGAGAGACTGATGTTGATGTGGCAGGAGTAGTACATTCTGACAAATCTGTAATTTTAAAAACAAGCATACACAAATATCAAAACTAACACAATTTTTTTTATTAAAAAAAATTCTGCTTTAAATGCTTAAATATTATTCATCAGTGTTTGCTGTGACCTGCACAGGTGAGTCCAACGTGCTCTTTGTGGGAGCAGTCAGTGTGGTTTTTCAGGGAGAGAGGACAGTCCCACAGGTGAATCTCATTCCCTCTGCACTCAACTCTGTTCAGCCACACAACACCTTCACCAGCACCAAAGGTTGAATTCCCATCAGCCCTCAGTGCTGCTCCACAACCCAGCTGCCTGCAGACCACCTGAGCATCGCTGATGTCCCACTGATCATCACAGACTGAGCCCCACACAGTGTTATGATACACCTCCAGCCTCCCAGAGCACCGGCCCTCACCTCCACTCAGTCTGAGAGGAAGATGATCTAAAACACACACATCAACCAGCACTATATAGAAAAGAGAAAATAAATGTATTCAGGAACTAGAAGAAACCATCAAATCCCTAGAAGAAGCCTACGTATCCTCCCAGGAACAGGAAATGCTTAACAAAATACGTAAAGCAAAACTAGAATTAAATGAAATTATTAATAAAAAAACTCAATTCTTAGCACAAAGACTTCGCTGGCAAAAATTTGAACATGGTAACAAATCAGGTCAATTCCTAGCTAACCAGTTAAAAATAAATAAAGAAAAAACAACTATATGTGCTGTTAAAGACTTAACTGGGGACACAGTATATGACCCTGAAAGAATAAACAATATTTTCAGGGACTTTTACAAATCTTTATATTCACCACAGATAAACCCGTCTAAAGACGAAATTGACCAGTTTCTTGATAATATAACTCTTCCGAAACTACCAGACAATCAAGCGATGGCATTGGACTCTCCACTGACATCAGATGAACTTCAGGAAGCCCTGAACAATATGCCCAATAAAAAGGCTCCAGGTCCAGATGGCTTTCCAGCAGAATTCTATAAAGAATTCTGGCCAATTTTGGCACCAACATTCTACAGAATGTTGCAGGAAACCAAGGAAAATGGTAGACTTCCACCAAATATGAATTCTGCCAACATTAGTCTATTGCTAAAACCAGGCAAAGACCCTGTATTGCCTACCAGCTATCGTCCAATATCCCTTATTAATGTGGACATTAAAATAATCTGCAAAGCTCTCTCAAAAAGAATAGAGAAGATAACTCCTCTCATAATTCATCCCGACCAAACTGGTTTCATAAAAGGGAGGCACTCCTCAACAAATACAAGTAGGTTACTTAACTTGATAGACTATTCATGCAATAAAAACCTCCAAATGACAATATTGTCTCTAGATGCAGAAAAAGCTTTTGATAGGGTTAACTGGAATTTTCTATTTGCAGCTTTACACAAATTTGGTTTTAGAAACTCTTTCATAAACTGGTTAAAAATATTATATAACTCTCCAACAGCACGTGTCAGGACAAATGACCAAACATCCTCCAGCTTCTGTCTTAAGAGGGGCACCAGGCAGGGATGCCCCCTCCCCTTCACTGTTTGCAATTTTTATTGAACCACTAGCAGCAGCAATTAGACAGGCTACAGTGATTAAAGGCATTAAATGCAAGAATGTAGAACATAAAGTCAGTCTTTACGCAGATGATGTGTTACTTTTTCTTCAGCATTCACAAACCACTCTCTCTGAGGTAATTACATTAATAAACTCTTTCTCAAGAGTCTCAGATTATTCAATAAACTGGTTAAAATCTACAGTTCTTCCAATTAATTGCTCCTTCCAGAACTCTTCCACTCCACTACAATCTGGAAATATTAAATATTTAGGTATTAATGTTTCACCTAGGCTGGCAGACTTAATTAAATTAAACCACA